>NC_080571.1:191361697-191661697 GCF_030247185.1 Malaya genurostris | reverse complement strand
ACTTAACTATATCGGGCATACGCTACCGATAGGACCCTCTAACGAGTTCCAATTATCATTTCCGGGTCACTATGGTACGTTTTTCGGTCCCGGAGGACATCACTCCGCGATCCTTCCCTCAAGTCTGTCACACGCGTTCGCGCACAAACAGTTAATTCGTGATACACTTCACTTTTTTGCCCGATGTAACGTTTATCAATCCCTTTCGTGATGACCTTGTCCGAGTATCCGCGATTCCGATTACTAGTGTCGACTCTATAGTAGAGTATCTAACAAAATAGACCCTATCCATGTGCCGGAGTTCCTTTTATACCTCTCGCTCTCGCTAAATCCTCTCTCTTTCGCTCGCCTGATCTTCCGGAAACGGACATCTGAATTCGTTATCATCCGAACGCAACGGTGATATTAGTGTAAATCGATCATAACGACGACGACGAGTTCAATCAATAAGTGTCATACTATTTTAACCTAGCTAAAGAAATAACCAAATGGCTGAGAGCGATGGTAACCTCCTATCTAGGCGCCGAACGGAAAGTAAACATTTTGGTTATGATTTAAGAATCCATGTACTAACATATGTACATATGTTTAAGATCCATGTACTAACATATGTACATATGTTTAAGAATCCATGTACTAACATATGTTAGTATGAATATGTTTAATTGCCGTTGTTGATCGTAGATGTTATAACATATTAATTAATTGGTCGCATGCATCACCTACATCGACAAAATTGGTTCAAAGAATTGCCCCGTGAAAATTTGTTTAGTACGATTTCTTCTGTGCTAATAATCGCTCTCAGGGCTTTAATCGATCATCTACGATATTGATATATTTTAATTACATTGGAAATGCGCCTGATCAAGCGATATGATCAGTTCTGCCCGGTAGTTAGATAATCGTTTACCTCCTTTTATAGCAAATTAAAAATGGTGAAAACAATATTTTGATACAAAAATAACATTGATTAATAGTTGTTGTTAAAACTTTTAAGTCTTTAATGAACCATTGTAACACGCGGATTACAATACTCCCTGGGTGGGTGAGAAAAAAATGCAGCCGTATTATTTTTGTAGTAAAATGCCTGATTCCTCGGATAGAAGGTCATCCGAACATCGCATTCATGGACTGCACCCCGATGTGCCGCAAAACGGATTAACACCGATTTCATGGACTCTAGTAAGAGAACTGTGTCGAGATCTCAGGATTGCAGCGGCGTAGATTTCTGTTCCACTGTTTGAAATGGGAATCCACGCTCGATATTTTGTTTGAGAGCGTATAATTTTTTTTATATACATAGATGCCAAAAGAGAAAAATCCATACACTATTTTCTAAGGTAAATAACTTATGTCTCATCTATCTTTTCTTATACTACTCTGTTCCTATACTAATCCGACAATCATACACTCATTCATTCTATCTCGTACGTACCAGTTTGCGGCCTCAATATTCAAATCGCTTTCACTCTTTTTGCATTCATATCTCACACATTCTCATACAAATTTGCAGTTTCTTATCTATCCTTATAACTAGTGCGCAAAGGTTTTACTACCCGAAAGTAAGTAGCGTATGATCGATCTCCGCTTCCGGAGGATACGATGATGATTTAAATTTCTGGTGTAACAACTACCATGACGGGAGCTTGGTTTTTGAATAGAGACAGCAAATACCTGTGATTTTCTTTTACTCACTATTAAAATAATAGAAGGACCACAACCTCTATGTTTGGTTGTTCATCTAAAATTGATTTATTCAAACGTTCTCAAACTTAAGCTAACCGACTGTCTGTTCTATGATATACATAAAGGTAGGAGGAGCCAGTTACTATTCTTTCGTTAAATAAATTGTTAGCGGGAGAGAGGAGAAAGAGAGAGAGTATCGATTGGTGCATCAATGCAAAGAAGGCGATTGAACCTATAGCGCATTACGCAAGGGATAGAAATGTCGCCTAGGCAGATAGTGTGGGAAGCTTGCTTAACTTGCTGTGTGCAGCATAAGATGCAACACGGCTGGCTAGCATGGGAACTTATACCGTTTTGCAATCGGCTCTTGGGAAATATAACGATTGTTTGGGATTTTGGTGCATGTTCGGTTTTAGTTTATGATCTGTGATCAGAGAAGGATTGGTTAACGATCGTGTGAATGTTGGAATGTGGGAAAGTATTTCGTTTGGGTTAGTCGGATCAATATTATCATGCTACATACCTTCTTCGGCTAACTGTAAAAACCGATTTCAGGAGAGTTTATCTATCATCAAGACCTGACCTTCTGACAAAAAAGTAACGCTCAGATCGCTTATGATCGGAGCCCTGGAGAAACATTTCATGACCGTGGGTTACGTAAAAAGGGGGGGAGAGCTGTGAACGCCGGTGTTAAGAATATACTCTACCTCCGATAGCTTGGTGTCCACAGACGTTGATCCCCTTTTATATAGGTTCTTATAGCAGCATTTACTGTTTTATTGGTACGCTCTACGGGGTTGGCTTGGGAATGGTAGCGCGAATTCAACCAATGCACTATTCCGAAGTGTTCCAAAGTAATTATTTTTGGGGTAGAGTTTTTAAAAAAACACAGTAAAGTTGCACACAAACGAGAGCATTCGATGTGTTTTACCGGTTGTAAAACTGTCCACTTATTAAAATTAATTTTATATTTTTTTTGTGTTATTATGCCTCCTGTATAACTGATGTGACGCAGCCACATAATCGAAGCCAAGATGGCTCGGCGGCATAGCCGCCAAGGCGACGCCGGCTTAGTTGGCCGCCGACCCGCCGTCGGATGCGGCGGCCTCTTGCATACAAACCTATAACCGCCTCGTTTGTCCGGTCCACTTAAAGCTAGGGCTCTTTGCTTTAGTCAGGTAGTTAGGTCAACAGTTGCATCCCCTTTCGCATTCAATTATTTTTAGATTCTCTTTTTATTCGATGAAAGCAGGTCGGATGGTACCGAATATAAGATAGTGCGCCATTTTTTTTTTTTTTTTTTTATTCAAGAATATAATGTTTAAGGCACACTGATTAAGCTCTAAGATGCCAAGGGATTTTACTAATTTTAATTTACGACTAACTTAAAACTAGGGTTGTATCATTGAGTAATGTCATATTTGGGTCGCAATGGTTGACTTTGGCAGATCCAGCCTTCAGCTGGTGATCGGCAGTGGCCGGTGAATTGAATATTTCATGAGAGTCTTCCATATGGCATTGGTGAATGTTCATGTTGGCCGCATTCTTCGGTCCGTGTGGGTCCGCGGGAAACACCCCCAGGTTACGAATACCCGGCGGGTGGCCCGCATGCTGTTGATAAGTTTCCGTGGGCGATGATGGTGTTGTTACAGAAGAAAATGAAAAAAAAAATAGCGAAGTAAATATTGCGGAAAACGGAGTAGAAAAGGGGATATGGGAATGAAATGACTAAAACGACAGAGATCTAATTAGTTGACATCGAGATGGTGAAGAGACGGGGAGGGGGGAAGCGAAAAGGTTAGTGACAGCACAAAGATCTTGTTAGTTCCGATGAAGATGGTGGACAGATGAGGAATCGGGATAATCGGCGGAAGTTAGTGTCGAACCTGCAGGTGAAGATTATTCTTAGCCACAGTTGAAACAACGTCGATAAATAGGAGGAACTTTCTAAGCCAGATGTAACAGATTACACTTGTATATTAATGTGTTTGAGAAACTCGTATATCAGAAGCATATATGAGCTATCCCGACTCGCCAACACATCCCGAACCGGAACTTCAGGCGGTCTACCTCGGGCCCTGAGGGATTCCAGTAGCTTCGACCTGGCGTCGCGATACTCTACGCACGACCACACGACATGCTCGATGTCCTGATAACCGTCGCCACAGGTGCAGAGCCCGTTCTCCACGATCCCGATACGCCGGAGATGTGCGTTGAATGTATAGTGATTTGACATGAGCCGTGACATAACGCGAATGAAATCACGACTCACGTTCATCCCCTTGAACCACGGTTTCGTTGATACCTTAGGAACAATGGAGTGTAGCCATCGTCCCAGTTCGTCATTCGTCCATGAAGTTTGCCAACTTTCGAGAGTTTTCTGACGAGAAATACTGAAAAATTCATTGAAGCAGATTGGTCTTTCATAAATATCACCTTCTAATGCGCCCACCTTAGCCAATGAGTCTGCCTTTTCATTTCCCGGAATGGAACAATGCGAAGGGACCCAGACTAACGATATTGAATAAGACCGTTCAGATAAAGCTCTCAAGTGTTTTCGTATTTTCCCCAGAAAATAAGGGGGGTACTTTCCTGGCTTCATTGCCCGGAGAGCTTCTATTGAGCTTAGACTGTCCGTGACAATGAAGTAATGGTCTTTGGGCGAGGTTTCAATGATCTCGAGGGTGTACTGAATAGCAGCTAATTCTGCGACGTAAACTGAAGCTGGATCACTGAGTTTGTACGAAGCGGTGATGTTTTGATTGAAGATACCGAAGCCTGTGGACTCGTTGATGTTTGATCCGTCAGTGTAAAACACCTTTTCACAGTTGACTGTTCTAAATTTATTATAAAAAATATTTGGGGCCACTTGAGGGCGCACGTGATCCGGAATTCCACGAATCTCTTCTCTCATGGAAGTATCGAAAAACACAGTAGAATCAGAAGTATCCAAGAAATGAGCACGGTTGGAAACAAACGAAGAAGGATTAATATTCTGAGCCATGTAATCAAAATACAAGGACATAAAACGGGTTTGAGAATTGAGCTCAACTAACCTTTCGAAATTTTCAATCACCAGAGGATTCAAAATGTCGCATCGAATGAGTAAACGATATGAGAGATCCCATAACCGGTTTTTCAATGGGAGAACGCCCGCCAGCACTTCGAGGCTCATCGTATGAGTCGATTGCATGCAACCCAAGGCAATACGCAAACAACGATACTGAATTCTTTCCAGCTTGATGAAATGAGTGTTCGCCGCGGATCGGAAGCAAAAGCATCCGTATTCCATCACGGACAATATCGTTGTTTGGTACAGCCTGATCAGGTCTCCTGGATGGGCACCCCACCACGATCCGGTTATTGTACGAAGAAAGTTGATTCTTTGTTGGCATTTTCGTTTCATATACCTAATGTGACATCCCCATGTGCCTTTGGAGTCGAACCAGACCCCGAGATATTTAAATGTGAAGACCTGAGCTATGTTTTCACCCCCTAGTTGAAGCTGTAGTTGTGCTGGTTCTCGCTTCCTTGAAAATACAACCAGCTCAGTTTTCTCCGTAGAGAACTCGATACCCATTTGAAGAGCCCATGTGGATAAGTTGGCAAGAGTATCTTGTAACGGCCCTTGCAGATCGCCAGCTTTGGGTCCTATAATAGACACAACGCTGTCATCGGCAAGTTGTCTTAGCGTGCAAGATGTGTTGATACATTTATCGATGTCGTTTACGTAAAAATTGTATAAAAGGGGGCTTAAGCATGAGCCCTGAGGAAGACCCATGTAACTGAATCGTATTGTCGACAAATCACCATGCGCGAAGTACATGTGTTTCTCAGACAATAGATTATGTAAAAAGTTGTTCAAAACTGGCGAAAGACCATGCTGATGCAGCTTCTCAGATAGGATGTTTATGGAAACTGAGTCAAAAGCCCCCTTGATGTCTAGGAAAACTGACGCCATTTGTTCCTTACGAGCAAATGCCATTTGAATTTCGGTTGAGAGCAACGCCAAACAATCGTTCGTTCCTTTGCCTCTGCGGAAACCAAATTGTGTATCTGAAAGTAAGCCATTAGTTTCGACCCAATTGTCTAGATGGAAGAGAATCATTTTTTCGAACAATTTCCGGATACAGGAAAGCATTGCAATCGGCCGATACGAATTGTGATCGGTGGCTGATTTTCCTGGTTTTTGAATGGCGATCACTTTCACTTGTCTCCAGTCATGTGGAACAATGTTGCCCTCAAGGAACTTATTGAATAAACTCAACAAGCGCCTTTTGGCGGGGTCAGGCAGATTTTTCAACAAGTTGAATTTTATTCTGTCTAATCCCGGGGCTTTATTGTTACATGACAAGAGTGCAAGTGAGAGTTCTACCATCGAAAACGGTGTTTCGTTTGTGTTTGGTGTCGCGGCGCGGGTGATCTTCTGTTCCGGTACAGAGTCTGGGCATACTTTTTTAGCGAAATCGAATATCCAGCGGTTGGAATATTCCTCGCTTTCATTCGTGGTGTTATGATTGCGCATTCGTCGGGCTGTGTTCCAAAGAGTGCTCATAGATGTTTCTTTCGTTAAGCCGTCTATAAACCGACGCCAGTAACCGCGTTTCTTGGCTCTAATCAAGTTCTTAGTTTTAACGTCTAACGCCGCGTTATTCCGGTAATTATCAGGTGTTCCATTTTTTCTGAATATTTTATACGCGGAGGCTCTCTCCGCGTTTAAATTTGTGCACTCTTTGTCCCACCACGGGTTGGGAGGACGGATGTTAGTTTTCGCGCCGGGTACACGTTTCGTCTGAGCTTGAGTCGCGGTGTCGAGAATCAAGCCAGCCAAAAACGTGTACTCTTCCTCCGGAGGAAGTTGTTGAGTTCTTTCAAGTTTCTCAGATATCGAGGTCGCATAGCTATTCCAATCAATATTTCGTGTGAGGTCGTACGAAACATTGATTGTCTTCGATGGTTTTGAGCCGCTGGTGATTGATATTACGATCGGTAGGTGATCGCTACCGTGGGGATCAGGAATTACCTCCCACGTGCAATCCAACCGTAGCGATGTCGAGCAAAGGGATAAATCCAGCGCACTTGGTCTTGCTGGTGGTGCAGGAATCCGTGTCATTTCTCCCGTATTCAATATTGTCATATTGAAGTTATCGCAGATGTCATGGATCATAGCTGATCTGTTATCATCGTGAAGACAGCCCCATCCCGTACCGTGTGAGTTAAGGTCTCCCAAAACCAACGTCGGTGCGGGAAGGAGCTCAATGATATCACTGAGTCGCCGATGCCCAACCGAGGCTCTTGGGGGAATGTAGATGGAAGCAATACAAAGGTCCTTACCTTTGATTGTAACATGACATGCGACAACTTCAATACCTGGTATCGAGGGGAGGTTAATTCGATAAAAAGAATAGCACTTTTTGATCCCTAAAAGTACTCCTCCGTAGGGATCATCTCGATCCAGGCGAATAATGTTAAAATCGTGGGAGTTTAAGGGTATTTCAGAAGTTAACCAAGTTTCGCACAATGCAAATGCGTCACATTTCAGATTATTTACTAGAAATTTAAATGAATCTATTTTTGGGATAATACTTCTACAATTCCACTGTAAAACAGTGATTAGATCCGTGACCTCGGTGGATGATTTAGCCATCGAAAGATACAATCGCTGAAAGAAGGGGCCAATTTGCAGTCAACTGCTTCAAATATGTTTTTACTGTAGGCATGAAAGCAATTAAAATGCTTCTAAGAGGGTCTGAAATATTGAAAGTTGTAAAAATCCAGTCCACAACATCAGAAAACTTGATAAGTCCAGCACCTAGTTGGTTCTCTGGTGGATTTTTAGGGACGCTTGGGGATTTTGTAGTCCCTGGAAGTGGTGGGAATTCCATCTCGGAATTGAGTTTTCCGAGACCAGGAGCTTTTTGCTTCGGTGATTTTTCCCGATTCCCGTTAGCTGTTACTTTTCGAAGCCCTTCGGAAGACACCTTCGAACCCTTACTAGGTAGCTTATGAGAAGATTTATTCATTCTTTTCCTACAGCTATGAGGGACCGCTGAAGATGGACCTTCCAAAGGGTCGTCAGAATCGCTCTCGTCAGTCGACAAGCAGGCATATGGATTCGTTGTCTGTTTAGGAGGGGTGGCACTTTTAAGCATCTCTGCGAAGGAACGCTTGGAGTGCTCCTTTAGGGAACGCTTCATTCGATCACCTCGCAGTTTGTAAGCGGGACAATCAGAGAGGTCATGTGGACCCTCCTTACAGTAGAGACACTTTTCAGCATCCTTACCGCAAGAGCCGTCCGCATGAGCTTCCCCACAGTTAGCACAACGTGGCTTATTGCTGCAATGGGTAGCTGTATGCCCCAGTTGTTTGCAATTGGTACAATTCATTATCCGGGGTACAAATAAACGAACAGGCAAACGAACCCGGTCCAAGAGGATGTAGTTGGGCAAAGCAGTGCCGGCGAAGGTCACACGATAAGAGTCTGATTGGGGATAAGACTTTGTTCCATCCCCGGCGATCGATACTGAATGCAATCGCTTGCAATCCAGTATCTTGACATTCTTAAGTGAGGGGTCTTTAAAACAACCCGCCCCGTACTTAAGAATATCCTCGCAAGTCAAACTCGAATCGGTGACCACACCGTCGATTTCTACTTCGCGAGCGGGCACGTAGACGCGGTACTCCTGCGTAAAGGGATCCTTTTGAACAAGCTCATTAGCCTGTTTAGAGCTGGTAAACAGGACCCTGAGTTTGTCTGGCCGTATTCTATCAATACTTTTTATAGTATTATATCGCGAAAACAGGTCTTGCGATATTTTTAAAAGATTTAAATTTTTTTCTCTTGATTTGGTCCGGAAATAGACCGCGTAAGGCCCGGCCGGTAGTGCGAGCCCATCAGGATAGCTCTTTATGCGGGACATTTTACAGACAAGGGAAGTCTCCATTTGAACATCGGGAGCGGGGGGGCCAGGACTTAAATTAGACATGTCGCGGAACTACTTCCGCGCAGAAACAAGTAATTCGGGGGGAAATATAATGGTCAAAAACGAATAATCGAAGTAACGGTACTTAACTTAAGATCCAACGGGGGACACCAAGCTGGTCTTCGTCGGTCGGCGTATCGCCGCTTTGATGATGTGCAAAAAACCTCCGAGAGGAAAAAGCACACTTATTTATAATCCTCACTCAATGGCCGCTTGTTTATAATCCGCACACTTGGCCTTGATCGGCGAAACAATAACCGGCTAACGGTACCGTTTCGATCCACCGCTCACAATAAGGCACTGTTCTATTATATAATGCGAAAAAAAAACCTCTCAGAGGAAAAAGCACTATTGTCTATCACACAATATCGTTTCGATCGTCCGACCACTTTATCACACACACAACTGGTTTTCAATGCTTTCGCAGTAAATCCAAATCACGTCCGTTCGCTCGGAAGGTTGAAACGGCAATGAGTGCGCCATTTTGTCCACAGCACAATACAAGTTCACCCTAAGCTGATTGCGCTTGTTAGTGACTTTTTCGTGCACATGAGTTACTACATAGATTCAAAAAGAGAAGGAATTACTCAGCTTAGCTCTGAGATTAATTTTTCTCTCTGTCGCTCGGCTCCGTGAGAACTTGTATGCACACCTTCAGGAGAGGATTCAGTGGCTTATGCTTATGGCAGTAGAAAACAAATTGCTGTCATAGTTGCAAGTTCGAAACGTTTTTATTGATGAAGTTATTGATTTGCTCGCCGTGCACAGCACCGAACTCTTCTATTGTATCGATGATATGCAATACGTTCGATATAAAATTCCCTTCCAAAAGTAACACATGGATCAATAAGTCCCGAGACAAACAATGGAAACAACATTTTTTTAGCAAAATTTTTTTTTATTCATCAACATAATCACCTTTTAGGTGATACAATGGTTCCAACGTTTTCCAATTTTTCAATACCATGTTTATAAAAAAAATTATCTTTCGCTCCAAAATAAGCTTCAGTTTCAGCGATGACCTCCTCATTCGAGCCAAATCTTTTTCCCTGGAGCATTTTTTTAAGATCACCAAAGAGCCAGTAGTCACTGGGGGCTAAATCTGGTGAGTATGGGGTGGGGAAGCAGATCAAAGCTCAATTCGTTCAATTTCGCCATTGTTTCCATCGAATTGTGGCAGTGTGACTCGTTGCTGTTTTTGTTCCATCGAAAGCAATCGCGGCACCCACTTGGAAAAAAACCTTTTTCATTCTCAATTGTTCATGAAGGATAGTAAATACACTGCCATATGATATCTGTGTCATCTCAGCAATCTCACGGAGCTTCACTTTACGATCTTTCATTATAATTTTTGTCACTTCACTCACATTTTCCGGTGTAACGGCTTCCACAGGTCTACCCAAGCGTTCCGCGTCATTTGTGTCGGTACGACCACGTTTAAACTCGGCGAACCACCAACAAAACGTTGCTTTTGATGGCCAAGAGTCCGGATAACATTTTTCAATCCATTGTTTCGCTTGCACGGTGTTTTTACCCATTGAAAAACAATGTTCTATCAAAACACGAAACTCGGGTTTTTTTCCATTTTCTAAACAAACTACAAAACGACTTTACTCCAACCTCGATAACTCAGCTGTTACTGGTCGGATCGACTTAAAATTTTGACCCGTTTCAAGCAAAGGTTAGTACTCTAGAAAGATGGGGTTACTGGTTTACTACGAGCGCCATCTCTGCTTTAGTCTCGGGACTTATTGATCCATGGGTTATATCATTATTTCATTGTATTGCCAAACCCAAGCGAATAGTTTTCATATCCAACGAACTGTTACATCTGATTTCATATCACATAAGCCGTTGCACAACCCGTAAATTTCGTCACGAGACGCCACTGAATTTTATAGCTAAATCGATTGTAACTATCTTCAACTACAACCACTGAAAAATGAAATTTTTATATCACCCAAATACATTAAAAACTACGGTATTTTGTCACGCATACGACTTATTTTACTATAAGGCGCCTTTTCAAATTTTAACATCTGAGAGAGTGATAAGTTTTTGATTGTGAATGTTTTTTGAAAGCTCATTGTTCAGTGATCTGTAGAAGGTTTTATATATCGTGTTTTGCCTCGTGTTTTAATGACAATTTAAAATTATAAACTCACGTTACCCTGTAATTCAAAAACTGGAAGTGGGATCTGGATAAAATTCGACAGCAATCTATGGGATTTGAGTTTAAATCTAAGTTAGTAAAAATCGGCCGACCTTTCATTTAAAGTTTAAAAATTGGTCAAGCAATCTCCGAGAAAATCAAGTACGCATTTTTGTCACATACACACATACCACACACATGCATTTACTGATCTCAACGAAATGAGTCGAATGGTATATAACACACGGATCTCTGGTTTTCAATTCAAAAAATGTTTCCCATTATAATTGCATAGCCTTTCTATATGAGGAAATCTCTATTATTTATATCAATGAGATTAACTAATTGCTCTCCAAACATTTACCGAAAGATAGATTTCAGATTAATAAATATTACATCAATATACAAAAGTGATTAAAAACGGACTCGCAGTGTTTTTGGTATATTTGAAGCATAGTTATTCAATAAATCGAGAGACAAGAAAACAGATAAAAGGCCTAAACTTGCTCGAGAGATCAAAAAGTTCATAATTAGCGTTAGCATACGAGGGAACATTTTTGCTGTGAAAAAGTACATATAAAATACATAACTTAAGCATGAACTTGCTCAAAATAATTAAATTGTTCAAATTCCTAAAAACATTTACATTTGAATTATAATTATAAATTTCATGAAAACACTCAACATTATCAACACGTTTAAGTTTAGCGCACATCCAGATTGTAGTATACGAGCTCGCAAAAAATTGAATATAACTTTCTTGGTACAGAAATCTGCAGGATGGCACTAAGATTTTTGAAAAGTACAGGAAAAATGTGCTAAAATGAAATACTAGCGAACAGTTACAACCTAGTTGAGCCTAGACACAAAACATCGTGTTTGTGCCGTACATTTTCTGTGGGAAGGAAAAAATATATCTCTAAGCACCCTAAATTTAAATAATTTTTGAGAGTTTAATTGTCATTCAAAAATTTTCAAATTTTGAATTATCAGTTACCACTCTAGATTTACTGAGGAATTTAATAACATTAATGATGTATATGAATTAAAAATATATTTGTTTAATTCTTGCCACATTCGCATCACTGTGCCATTACATGCAAAAAAAAACTTGCAAGACGTTTTTTAAGGTGAAATGTATCGGAATGCGCGCATCGCGTTTCTGGTCAATTAATCAAAAACTAGACCGATTTTCGAAAAGCCAAAAAATATGTTCGCAATTAAATTTATCACAGCTAAGTATTCTTCGATTTTGAAATTTTGCTTACCCGAACCGTACTTGGTTTTTGAAATATATAAACAGCTACTGTTCCGTTCCACGGGGATGGTTTTAGAACTAAAAAATAGTGTTGGTTGCAAAATTTCACGAAGAATCCAAAATTTGAAGAAGTTTACATAAACTTTTCAGCATTGTCGGTCTCGTTCGCGCTCTCAGCCAGTTTTAATTGTCAACCAATCATTATCGCAGTCACGGTTTCATATATATCACGGACATATATCTCTAATGATCAGCATGGTTTTTATCCAGGCAGATCTACAATCACTAACTTGACACAATTTTGTTACCTTTGTATTAAGAACATTGAAACTGGATCACAAATATATACATTATATACGGACCTGAAAGCTGCGTTCGACCGTGTAGATCATACGCTCTTGCTTGCGAAACTGGAGCGTCCTGGTGCATTATCTAGTTTCTCTCAGTGGCTTAAATCATATCTCGTAGGCCGAGTTTTATCAGTGAAGCTAGGAAATGTCGAGTCACACAACTTCATTAACGAATAAGATGTTCCTTAAGGACCATTGCTGTTTTCATTATTTTTTAATGACATTTCTTTTGTAATTCCACCAGGATGCAAACTTATGTATGCGGACGATTTGAAACTGTTTCTTGCTGTGCAATCGACAGCTGATTGCCTCGAACTTAAGCAGCACCTAAACAATTTTTGTGACTATAAGTGTGTCCAAATGCTCTGTAATTTCTTTCACATATAAAAAAGCCCGATAGTCAGAAACCTCACTATTTCTGGGGAAACACTTGAAAGAGTAACTGTTTTCAAAGATCTGGATGTGCTTCTTGATTCTCAGCTCTTCTTCAGACATCACTATTCGCATATAATTGATCAAGCAAATAGAAACCTAGGTTCGCCAAAGAGTTTACTGATCCATACTGCTTGCGAGCGTTATATTACGTGTTAGTACGGTCTACCGTTGCAGCCTCGGTGCATATTTGGTTTCCTTACGCCAGTTTTTGGATCAATAGAATTGAAGCAATACAATCACGATTCCTACGATTTGCTCTTAGATCTCTGCACTGGCGTAATCCGTCAGAACTTCCACCATACATTGAGCGCTGTCGTTTGCTCGACATGGACACACTAGACAAACGACGGAATATATGTACTCAGAGCTGTGTTTATAGCGAAATTGCTGAATGGACTCATGAGATTCTCTCGCAAATATTTATAAATGTCCCACCAAGAACGCTACGAGCGCGGAATTTCTTGCGACTCGACTTACGAAGAACGGAGTATGATCAGAACGAACCGTGTAGGACTATTGTGTAATGTTTTCAATAGTGTGTACGACCTTTTTGACTTTTCTGTATCTAGTGTTGTTTTCAAGAATAGGCTTAAGAGACTTAGAGAGATTATAAGTAAAACTTAATTATTTTACAGCACAGGACAATGTTTGTACCTTTAACACTGAAAATATTCCTGGTTTAACACTTTAACACTGAAAATATTCCTGGTTTCTTTGTGTCGGTTTTGCTTGTTATGTTCTGTGTGACAATTCGTTCAATTCCAGCGGTTGAAATTTTGCTTGTATTTTTTGGGACTACATTTCACCTTAAACAGAGGAAAGGAACTCCTCAGAATTTTGAAAAATTCTTGACATTAGAAACCAAGTACAAGAGCATACTTTGAGCCAGTAAATGTAGTTAGTGTAGACATTTTGTAGAAGGTTTGTTAATAGAAACCTCAATGAGCCCTTTTTGGAACACGGCCAGACGAATGAGGAATCGCATTAATCGGGAGTCTCCTCTATATAATGGTTTCATTGATAGCTCCTTTTCAATGATGGAATTTCCTATAGGACTCTTGTCTTTTAACAATGACGCTCCTGGGCTGGACAAAATAAAATTCAACTTGGTGAAGAATCTGCCCGACCTTGCAAAAAGACGATAAGGGGCTGTCCATAAAAGACATTACGGTTTTTTTTACGATTTTTGACTCCCCATCCCCCCTTTGTCACAAATAGTCACAGAAGCAAAGTTTTTTCGCAAGTTTTATCGCATCTCTATCAATGTGACGTAGTCGAAGCTAAGATATTTCAGCGGAGGAAGTAGAAGCGACGACCTCTCACAAGCAAACCTGTAATCCACCCGTTTGTCTACTGCCCTCAAAATTAGTTGGTATGCCTTAGTTGATTCAATCAAAACTTCAATTTCATTACGAGGACAAGGTAACCTCGGTGGCGTACGTTTCAAAGCTCTAGCAAAGTCTTGGCATTACATTCCTTTTGTGGAATTTGGCCTTTCTGTTTCAACAGACTTCGCAGCCGATTCTTAGTGTGCAGAATCATTGCATGGCTAGTACATGGATCCTACTGACACTAAGAATCCTTCCATGTCGGGGCTCGAACATACTACATCTGGCTTTGTAAGACCAGCGTCCTATGCATTGAACCGCCAACCCGGGACAAAGCTCCAACATAGTACAAATAAAAATGCTAACTGATGCAGCTAGTAGCACATCGTTCAAACGATGTGCACTGTAGGGCCGCTGATAGGAACGAATAATATTATGCTGGTAGACTAGAAAAAATACGTATATACCGGGAGCATAAATACTGTCACAATACAATATCGGTGTAAAAGCTTCAACCATCGCTGGCGATAATGCATACACTCATGTCATCCATCCCCAGGTCTTAGCTGTAAACAATGGCCAAACAGAGTGAAGAAGATGAAGAAGAAGAAAACTTCAACGATGCTTAACGATTCCACTGCTCACTCGTTAAACTAGTAATCACATGAAGGGATTCAGCCGACGATGAAGAACGAACAATATTCCGTCGTTGCTTCGCCCACTAATGTAAAAGAGTATGAGCAACACCTTCTATACGCTTACCTTCCAAGTACAGAAGAGCTTTGATTCACTAATCCATACAATTGTGAACCAACTCCGTCTGGTTAGAAGTGTCAGCTACATGGTTCAGTTGCTGGTCCATTGCCTCATATACCTTAGATAACTTGTCCGTTTGGGCTGTTCATCTGGGTATCGAATTCTCAGCGGAGAAAAAAGAACAGGTCGTCTTTTCGAGAAAGCATGACCCCGCACAACTTCAGCTTCATATGATGGAAAAAATTATCACGCAGGTTTCATTGTCAGCCTCCTAAATGACCCTGACTCAACTTTTTCGAGTAAGTTCAGGCATATTGGTTCTGAGAAAATGTTTTACACCGACCGGTCACGAATTGAAAATGCTACTGGATTTGGTATGTTTAATAAAAATGTTTCGGCCTCATTTAGGTTTCAAGAACCTGCAAGAATGAACCGTTTTTCGTGGGTAAAATAAAACAGTATCATGATGACATATTGAATAATAATTATCAAATTACTATAGTCTGATTCCCAGCTCATCGCTCCATTCCAGGCAATGAACGCCATTTTAGCCAAATATGATGATATTGCGGGGGAAATTTATGAGCGACCGATTGCTTTCAACAAATTGTATAGCGCGTCTTGTTAAAGAACGCTTGCAGCTGGCAAGTGTTTTTGATGAATATGATCTGGGTCGATGGATGCACTCAATTATTCCTAAAATATCGACAAAGGCATGGTTCAAGGGGCTGTATGTGAGTAGGGACTTCATTCTTGCGATGCCCAGACTCATGTCCACTAATTACACGTTAGATGCACATCTTCTTCGAATTGGACTCTCCGAGGCTAATCACTAATCAGGGCGACGGTTATGGGGATATTGATCATGTCGTTTGGACATGCGTGGTGTATCGTGATGTCAGGTCTCAACAAATAAATTCTCTGCGTACCCAAGATAAACTATCCAATGTCCCAGTTGGCGACATTATTACTTGTCGTAACCTTCTATACTTGAAACTACTTTATCATTTTATCAAGACCATTAGAGTTTATATTAATAATAATTTTATGTTAGCCTACTTCCACCCCCATGAGTTCAACCAATAGCCAGCTATTTTACTTTGAATAAAAGCGATGTACTGATATAAACAATCCTGAAATAGTTATGAGATCATGTACTGTGAATACGAAAAAGGCTATATATTTTAATTTTATTTATAACAGATACCTAATAAATACCGAAATACTGGCCCTTATTACCGTTCTCACTCCACTTTCACATTCACTTCACTTACATGTCACTTCACTTGATTTTACCTATTACCGGTATCACGCATAGTGAAGTGATCACTGTGGTGGAAAAAACTAATTTTTTCAACAAAATGTTGGTGGCGTGATGTTCATAATGACATCAAGTTCATTCAAGTAATTACTTTTGTCTCAGAAGCGACTTCAGTAAAAAGGATCTACATTCATTTCACTTGATTTCCACCGTGAAGTGATACCCATAATAAGGGTCACAGTCACTTCACTTGATTTTCACCGTGTAGTGACACCGGTAATAAGGGCCACTAATACGATGTTCAAGCGAACTAGTAGTAATATGTTTTATTAAATACTATCCATTGTGACTGTACTCGAAATATTTTATGTTCCAAGTACTATATATGGTGGATGCTACGGCGAAGAAAAACTAATCTATATTGGTTTATGAAATAAACGTATTTATGGGAGAAATGGTAGTTTTCTAATAAGAAAGCTTCATAACGAAACCTCAGTTCAAATTCGTGCGACATTTTTTTTTGTTCGCTTAACATTACAAAACTAATTTATCGTGAACGGTTCTTTGAAATAAGCTGTTTCGTCGATCTCTAGTTTTGAAAGTCAAGACGCGTGCAAAGTTCTATCCAAAACGGAGCAAATCATTTATGATTGCTCCATCTTTTAAGCTTTACATTGATGGAATTACTCAATTATTGAAAAATCACTATTTTTAAAACTGATCTTCCTGCTATCGCTATGAATGTCTAAAATAATTGAACTTAATCTGCTATTAATTCACTAATCAGTTCGATTATACATTTTAGTGGAATAAGCGATTTTTATAAGTAGATGATAGTATACAACATTATTTATTCAGTTGATGTTCCAAATATCAAGGTTAAATAAAAATGTTATTTCAGAAATCTTCGCCATTTATTAGGAAAAAATAGGGTTGTATCAAAATTAACACCAAGTGTCATGTACGTATATCATTCGGTATTTCGGTGAACAACGATCCAAATTCAAATATAATGGAATATTAGAATAAACTTACTGTTTACGGTATATATTTTCTCAAGAAAGTATCTAAGTAATATATTTCAACGTCAAAGCACAATCGAAGTCCGTATATCGCGTTTTTCATAGACTGATGCTACCCCCAACAACTTTATATTGACCGCAAATCTGGCGTACTAATCAAGCGATTGGCAATAAGAACTTGTCCGTGCAAGTGCTAACACTCATCTAAGAAAGTAAAAGTGGGGTAAACCTTATATTAAAAGAAACTGGCTATTTGTTTGGTTTAGTCATTATTAGAAAATTGCTGATGCGAGTGGAAAACACTGTCGAATAGTACGCGCGCGGAAAGTGAATTACGCAAGTTAAGTGAAGAAAAAAGTATGCTGATTGAACAAGTAAAAGCTTCTGGCGGTGTTTCAATAATTGCAGACCTACATCCACTACAATAAACGAATTGGCAAGCACGGGATTACAAACAAGCTGCTAGCAGGAGTTTGATTTGGTGTGTTTTTATCATTCTAAACCGGCATGCAAATGCTTATTTTCTGCTTGCAACTCCCTATGTGAAACCACCATAACTTGGTTACATAAAAGCAATTTTACTGTCGATATATGTTTGATTGCTACAGGTGAAGTTTTATAAATTGATGAGTGTGTTTAGATAGAACTTTGGGAACCTTTGAAATAAATTGTACAAAATAGAGTGGCATTTTCATGGAATGTTGAAAAATGAATATTGCGTATATTGAAAAAGTGCTGTAAAGTGTGTAATAGTCGTTCTCATTACTTTATAGAGTTATGTCATAAGTGGTTGCTTTTCATGTGTACTTCAGATATCATAAATGGTCCGTTTTACACTTGCAAAATCATTTTATACTTGCGTGTATATTCATTTTTTCAACAAACTTTGCAATGCGCATGGTAATTCCACTTGCACAATAGCTCGGTTCAAAGATCTATTCAGAGCTCAACAGTTACACTTGTAACAAATCTTAAGAGAATGAATATTATTTTCAATCAATTTTTCTACACGATTATTATAGCGATAAGGTACAATTTACAAATGTAAATCTATGCGTTATTTAATAATAAATAACGAAGAGAATGAATAGAAAATTGCCAATCTCTGAAAAAATCCTTTCGGAAGAACTAGTTCTTTTTAAATGCGCACAAACGAATTGCCCATCTCTGCTAAGAACAAACTGATACAAACGAAATCAATATAATTGGAAATTAATCAGGTTTTCATAAAAATTTCAAATTACTTTTTGGAAAACACCGTACCACTTCTTCAAAAAGTTTCTCTCCGCTCAATTTTCTGGAAGATTACTGAACCGGTTTCAATAAGCTGATACTCTTTTGAAAGCTACTATTAGATAAATGATCGAGTTCAAAGATTAATTGGAGGACATTTTCGGAGAAATGATTCCTATCGATTAATTTGTCTTGGAGATGGACCAAAGAATATATCCAAACTTAGACTTATTCGAAAGCTACTTAGAAGTCATTTATAAAGTTTATAAGGATACGGCGAACTTTCCGGTTTGGAAGATGTAATCTTATAGGTGACAAATCGCATTGTTTTTCAATTTGCCAAAATTTTACGGAGAATCGATTTCTTAAACACGTTTGAAAGTTACTATCATGTTATTGATTTAGCACAATGCTCATGGCGGACACTTTCTGTTCCGAAGATATAATTGTATAAATGTTTTGATGGACTGTTCAAATTGCAAGAGAAAGAGATTATCACACGACAGGGTGCCTACCAATGAAGCAGAGCTTTCAGTACGATTTTGAATGCGCTACTTTAAAAAAATCAGGTTATTAGCCGGAACTCCGAAATGAGATAAAAAAAATCTCAGAAGTAGTTTTCCTGTTCCGGCAGTTTTCCTGTTCCGAGTAAATTCCATCCAGGATCAAGCCGTACGTAGATACTACGTTCCGTACCGGTCAGCCTGGCACCGGGTTGTCTCTTACCGTAAGTAGAAGCGGTATACACTTCCCTCGGGCCTCTGCTGCTTGTCGTCAGCCTTGCAGTCTCCGGAGGGTTCGTATTTTACTTCTCCTGATAAATACAGATTCAAATGTTCTGAAAGCGAAAATTTTTTTAACACTGCTAAAAATCCATCTTTGTTTAAAGAGTGTTTTTCTAAATATATTCTAAGTTTCTATCGGATTAAGCTATCAAACACGCCCCATTTTTATATTCTCGTAATAATACGCCGATGATAGTTGTGAGGGATTTCAATATAGATGCCTAAAACAAGATAATATTGAATTCATTGATTTCATGAGCAAGTATATGAGGTTGGATATGAAATCTGCTCCTTCACAAGCTACTACGCATGAAAGAAATATCAATTTAGAAAACGAAAGTTATTAAATCGAATCTGAAAATGACAGCTACTTTTTATTTACTGGTAGCGTATTGCAATGTACAATAATTTCTTCTTACTATCTTTCCATCTTATCAGAAGAAATTTTAGAGATTTCCGATTCCGGAACTATAGGTTAAAGTGTGTTTAAAATGATGCAAAAGAAAGAATAATTTTTATTAACTTGACATCACTGTTTACAAATTGGAAAGGTTATGTCAAAGGGAGAGTCGCTTAATACAAACTATATTGTGCCTCTGAAAAAACAAGTGATATACTGTGAGTCTAAGTGTACCACTCTGTGCCCCATGAAACAGCTACTTGTCAAAACTGAGCCCATTGTGTGCGCAACTGCCCAACTGTTTGAAAACAAAAGTGCCAATATTGATAAATGCACCAACGCATTGTGTTAATGTGTGATTGGCACATTGTTCTAAGCGTCCTCCCCTTGGGTTATGTTAGTTTATACCCAAAGAAAGTTTTTTTTTGTTTCAATTATAGAGGTTTTAACATCTTAAGGTCATTCGCCTCTTCGGACCAGAAAATCTTTCTGGCCCTATGTGCGGGGTTGGGAATTGAACCCAGGCGGGCTGCGTGATAGGCATCGACTATCACGCTATACCCGTCCCCTCCAAAGAAAGTTTATAATTTTATTCAAGTTAGAAAAACAAATTTTTTTGAAAGCATCTTCTAGTGATATTTTTGAATATATATATATATATATATATATATATATATATATATATATATATATATATATATATATATATATATATATATATATATATATATATATATATATATATATATATATATATATATATATATATATATATATATATATATATATATATATATATATATATATATATATCTCTCTCGTTTCACACCCCGAAAATACATCTGTCAAATTCTATGCAACTGATTTTCCTAGTTTTTTTTGTATTGCCCAAATTTACTTCAACTTCGGCTCTTTTTCAAAAACTTTAGGATGTTTGCAAAGTTCTGATTTCTTGAATGCCCAGAATTTTTCATTAGTCAAAGTTACGGCGTAGTGGCTAGATAATAGATCAGTCCGAAACAGAGTTGATCCTTAGTTCTTTCTTGTAAATGGCAAGAGACGCTTTTTAAGGCACTCTTTCTTGTAAATCTCACCGATGATTGTTCCGAAAATGATGAAAAGAGCGCTTATTCCATATAAACCGCCTGCTAGAATGCGAACATCTTTGCAGATTTCGATGATTTCTTTGTTTTGAACGTTTTCCAGAACATCAAACTTTAACTTGGTAACGAAAATTTTTGTGATTTGCAAGATAACATTGTTATCGTTCCAGAACGAAGCGGAACGTTTTAAAAGATCAAGGTCGGCCCTCTTTCACGGTGCCATCTTGATGAAACTAATATGAGAGCTTAAAAATCAGCTAATTGAAAAGTAAATAAAAAGCTGTTTTAATCCACCTAGTGGTGTAATGATGCCTTTCTCAGGTACATATAATATGTGGTATTCTATTCAAAATTTGTCTCTTCGATTTTTGAAAGAAACCAAGAGATTGTTTATGCATAACATGTTTGTTGCATCCGAAAATATTTTAAGTGACGGTGTACAATATTGAACACACTTTACCCTATAACTCCGGAACCGGAAGTCGGATTCGGATGAAATTCAGGAATTCCGTATGAGACTGGAAGACTTTTCATTTGAATCAAAGTTTGTGGAAATCGGTCAAACCATCGCTGAGAAAAGTGATTGAGATCCATTTTGATATATATGACCACTATTTCCGGTACTTCCGGAACCGGATACCGGGAACCAGGATAGCCGGAATCGGTTTGTTTAGTTGCCTACTGATAATAACTATTGATTTGTGTAGTTTTAAGATCAGTTTAGAAATTTTTTTACGTTTTTTGTTTCGCCGGTTTAAGTGACGGTGTACAATATTGAACACACTTAACCCTATAACTCCGGAACCGGAAGTCGGATCCGGAATAAATTCAGGAATTCCGTATTGGACCGGAAGACTTTTCATTTGAATCAAAGTTTGTGGAAATCGGTCAAACCATCGCTGAGAAAAGTGAGTGAGATCCATTTTGATATATATGACCACTATTTCCAGTACTTCCGGAACCGGATACCGGGAACCAGAATAGCCGGAATCGGTTTGTTTAGTTGCCTACTGATAATAACTATTGATTTGTGTAGTTTTAAGATCAGTTTAGAAATTTTTTTACGTTTTTTGTTTCGCCGGTTTAAGTGACGGTGTACAATATTGAACACACTTAACCCTATAACTCCGGAACCGGAAGTCGGATCCGGAATAAATTCAGGAATTCCGTATTGGACCGGAAGACTTTTCATTTGAATCAAAGTTTGTGGAAATCGGTCGAACCATCGCTGAGAAAAGTGAGTGAGATCTATTTCGGTATATATGACCACTATTTCCGGTACTTCCGGAACCGGATACCGGGAACCAGAATAGCCGAAATCGGTTTGTTTAGTTGCCTACTGATAATGACTATCGAGTTGTGTAGTTTTGAGATCAGTTTAGAAATTTTTTTACGTATTTTGGTTCGCCGGTTTAAGTGACGGTGTACAATTTCTCTCAACGTCTGGTTATCTAAAATTCAGCTGGAAGGGTTTTGAGATATGAAACGGTAAAAATCGGGTGGGTAATGTTAGAGACATAACTGGATGTCGTGAATATGAATAAAACCGGCACGCCTCCTACACACTTTCAAATATCAGTTAATGGATCGATTGTGTGAATCAGTGCGGTAAAATTTCATTTTCAATCGAATAATATAAGATGAAAATGAAGTTTATTATCCGCTGACCGTCAGCGTATCTCTACTAATTCATTTGACTTTTGCTGCCATTTCAAGTGAAGCTCCCAGGATTCATCGTCAGTTGAATAATCGTACCTAGTCATTTGAAGTTTTGCTTGCTCAGTTTCAAGTGCCAAGTAGTATAGCTGCTTCATTGTCTTCGCTCTTGGTAGTAAGCAGATTCGAACGAATAGAATTATAAATGGAGTAAAGTATTAAAAATGAAAACTGAAGGAGGAAACAATTAATTTATGAGTATTCTGTGATTGATATTTCAGCTATCTGGTTAGTCTTTCATCTATTATCTTGAACCAATTCGAATGTTTACATGAACCTCATTTGAAGGCCGCTCTCACACTATTAAAGGAGATATTTTGTTACTTCGAGAGATGAATTGGCGGTGGTTAAACTGAGCCTCGATTGAAGAAAAACGAGTGATGAACTGAATGCTGCTCGTTCGGGCTGTCAGCAAACATTGTGTGTGTCAGAGAGTGAAGTTTACTTCAGTGGAGAGATCGTCAATGTGTTCCACTTTCAGTTTCAATTGATTTGAATGAAGTTTTGCTGCACTGGTGTGAATTATTCAAACATTCCCCTTCTTCACTACTAGAATTTGAAACTATGCACCCACACTAAAGTACGGATAAGTTACATCAAATATTCTGACACACAATTAAATATTAATTTTTAAAGTTCTATATAATAAAATAATGGTGGTTCGGAAAAGAACTATGGCGTTTGTGTTGGAGAGTGACAAGTTGAATTCGAATTCCGATTGATGCCGCTGATCTCCGTCATCTATTTCCAAACTGACCTGTTGTCAGTGGATGAGATACCGATATGGTTGGCGTAGTAGCTTGTGAAGGAGCAGATTTCATATCCAACGTCATATACTTGCTCATGAAATCAATGAATTCAATATTATCTTGTTTTTAGGCATCTATATTGAAATCCCTCACAACTATCATCGGCGTATTATTACGAGAATATAAAAATGGGGCGTGTTTGATAGCTTAATCCGCATAGAATTTGGCATTTTGGTGAATTGAAAAATAACGCGATTTGTCACCTATAAGATTACATCTTCCAAACCGGAAAGTTCGCCGTATCCTTATAAACTTTATAAATGACTTCTAAGTAGCTTTCGAATAAGTCTAAGTTTGGATATATTCTTTGGTCCATCTCCACAAATTAATCGATAGGAATAATTTTTCCGAAAGTGTCCTCCAATTAATCTTTGAACTCGATCATTTATCTAATAGTAGCTTTAAATATATTCATATATATATATATATATATATATATATATATATATATATATATATATATATATATATATATATATATATATATATATATATATATATATATATATATATATATATATATATATATATATATATACATTCTATTCAAAATGTGTCTCTTCGATTTTTGAAAGAAGCCAAGGGATTGTACGTGCATTAACTAGTATACAGGAGGAAACAGTGCTTTGCTCGCTTAGGTCATCCTTAAGAAAACGAAGTTGGTTCACTCACACACCGGAAGTCGGATCCAGATGGAAATCAGAATTTTCGTATGGAATCACGAGACCTTTCGTTTGAATCCTAGTTTGTCAAAATCAGATCAGCCATATCCGAGAAAACCTAGTGAGATTATTTGACACATACACACACGCACATAAACACACACAGACATTGCTCAGCTCGATGAACTGAGTCGAATGGTATATGACACAATTTTTGCTAGTCGATTTTCCAAGTAATTGCATAACCTTTCTATATGAAAAAAGCAAAACACATCCTTGGAAATTAATTTTTTTAAACCTACCAGCCTATAATTCCGGAACCGTATCCGAAAGAGAATTTGTAGGATTTTATGGAGTTGTAAGACCTTTCAATTGAACCTAAGCTGAGAAAAACGAGTACACATTGTATTCATTTTTTTGCACATTTTACCCCTCTACTCCGATCCGGGTAAAATTCAATATGGGACGAAGATACCTTTAATTTGAATCTAAGTTTGTGAAAATCGGTCCAGCCATCTCCCAGGAAATCGAGTGCACAATTTTGTTACATACACACATACACACACTTACAGACACACACAGACATTTGATCAGTTCGTCGAGCTGAGTCGAATGGTATACGACATTCGGCCCTCCGGGTGTGATTAAAGAGTAGGTTTTCACAGTGATTGCATAAGCTTTCTATATGAGAAAGGCAAAATACTCATGAAATTAAAATTTTCCACTTATCGCACTGTAATATCGAAACCAAAAGTCGGATCTTGATTTAATTTTTGGGGACTTTTTAAAAAAATTGAAACATTTTCTTTGCATCTTAGTTTTTGAAAACTTAGTTCTTCATAGATTTGCACATATTACTTTGTAATTTCGGAACCGGAAATCGGATAAAGATGCAATTCAATAGCAAGTTATGGGTACCATGAACTGGGCTGCCGAGAGTGGAGGGGGAAAGGAAGGAATCCCCCCGGAGCCAAAAAAATTTAGGGGCCTCGGAAATTCGAAGATTCAAAATTGTTTTTTTTTAATACCAACACAAAATATCTAAACTAGAAACAAATTTGGCTTGTGAAATATTTTGTTAAAATACTGTAGCAGTCTATGGGACCATAAGACCTTTCATTTGAATCTAAGTTTCTGAAATTCACTGAACAAATTAAACCATATTCTGAACCTTTCTAATGTTCTATACTAGTTCTCAGAAACCAGTTTCAGCTCTCAAAGAAGGAAATCGAACACTTCCTGCAAACAGTGGATAAGATCTCAGTCGATAATGTTTTCAATTTTGTAAGTTCGATTGAAATCTCCCACAAATATGAGCAATGGGCATACACAAGAATTGTTAAGACAATTGCCATTGCTGAGACAAATTATGATGACATAATGGGAATCATTAGCAAACTTAAAAACATAAAGGCTCCCAAGAATTCTAAATAATTTTATTAAATTTTTTTTCGTTAAGACTGCCAACAATTTTGCAAGTGTTTCGCTTATTCTCATACTCAATAAAAATCAAGCAGAATTATTCTTAATTTTCATTATGAGCTTTAATTGTGTTGTTGTTTATAACAACTAAGAAAGCTCTGATACTTTCTGATTGATTTTTTTTTTTATTCAATAATATAATATAATATTAAGGCACACTGCTTAAGCTCTAAGATGCCAAGGGTATTTACTAATCTTAATTATCGTCTAACTTAAAACTAGAGTAGTATCAATATGTAATATAGTATCTGGCGATAGGTAGTGGCCGGTGAATTGAATTTAGGATGAGATGATTCCAGATGGCGATGGTAATTTTCTATGTTGGCCGCATTCTTCGGTCCGTGAGGGTCCGCGGGAAACACCCCCAGGCTACGAAGGCCCGGCGGGTGGCCCGCATGCTGGTCATTGACTGGAGCGGTCTTCCGGTGATGGTGATGTTACGGAAGAGAATGAAAAAAAAGAAGTAAATATTGTGGGAAACGGGGTAAAAAAGGGGTGTGGGAACAAAATGTTTGAAAACGACAGAGATCTAATTAGTTGCCATCGAGATGGTGAAAAAACAGGGAGAGGGGAACGAAAAAGTTAGTGACAAAAAAAAAGATCTTGTTAATTCCAATGAAGATGGTGGACAGGGACGGGGATCGAGAGAATCGGGCGGATGTTAGTGTCGAACCTGTAGGTGGAGATTATATTTTCTGAGCGAGGAATAACACATTACACTTGTATATCAATGTGTTTAAGGTACTGGTATATGAGAAGCATATATGAACTATCCCGACTCGCCAACACATCCCGAACCGGAACCTCAGTCGGTCTACCTCGGGCCCTGAGGGATTCCAGTAGCTTCGACCTGGCGTCACGATACTCTACGCACGACCACACGACATGCTCGATGTCCTGATAACCGTCGCCACAGGTGCAGAGCCCGTTCTCCACGATCCCGATACGCCGGAGATGTGCGTTGAATGTATAGTGATTTGACATGAGCCGTGACATAACGCGAATGAAATCACGACTCACGTTCATCCCCTTGAACCAAGGTTTCGTCGATACCTTAGGGATAATGGAGTGTAGCCATCGTCCCAGTTCGTCATTCGTCCATGAAGTTTGCCAACTTTCGAGAGTTTTCTGACGAGAAATACTGAAAAATTCATTGAAGCAGATTGGTCTTTCATAAATATCACCTTCCAATGCGCCCACTTTAGCCAATAAGTCTGCCTTTTCATTGCCCGGAATGGAACAATGCGAAGGGACCCAGACTAACGATATTAAATAAGACCGTTCAGATAAAGTTCTCAAATGTTCCCGTATTTTCCCCAGGAAATATGGGGGATACTTTCCTGGCTTCATTGCCCGGAGAGCTTCTATTGAACTTAGACTGTCCGTGACAATGAAGTAATTGTCTTTGGGCATGGTTTCAATGATCTCGAGGGTGTACTGAATAGCAGCTAATTCTGCAACGTAAACTGAAGCCGGATCACTGAGTTTGTAAGAAGCGGTGATGTTTTGATTGAAGATGCCGAAGCCTGTGGACTCGTTGATGTTTGATCCGTCAGTGTAAAACACCTTTTCACAGTTGACTGTTCTAAATTTATTATAAAAAATATTTGGGGCCACTTGAGGGCGCACGTGATCCGGAATTCCACGAATTTCTTCTCTCATGGATGTGTCAAAAAACACAGTAGAATCGGAAGTATCCAAGAAATGAGCACGGTTGGAAACAAACGAAGAAGGATTAATATTCTGAGCCATGTAATCAAAATACAAGGACATAAAACGGGTTTGAGAGTTAAGCTCAACTAACCTTCCGAAGTTTTCAATCACCAGAGGATTCAAAATGTCGCATCGAATGAGCAAACGATATGAGAGATCCCAGAACCGGTTTTTCAGTGGAAGAACGCCCGCCAGCACTTCGAGGCTCATCGTATGAGTCGATTGCATGCAACCCAAGGCAATACGCAAACAACGATACTGAATTCTTTCCAGCTTGAGAAAGTTGATTCTCTGCTGGCATTTTTGTTTCAGATACCTAATGTGACATCCCCAGGTGCCTTTGGAGTCGAACCAGACCCCTAGATATTTAAATGTGAAGGCCTGAGCTATGGTTTCACCCCCTAGTTGACGCTGTAATTGTGCTGGTTCTCGCTTCCTCGAAAATACAACCAGCTCAGTTTTCTCCGTAGAGAACTCGATACCCATTTGAAGAGCCCATGATGATAAGTTGTCGAGAGTATCTTGTAATGGTCCTTGGAGATCGGCAGCTTTGGGTCCTATAATAGACACAACGCTGTCGTCGGCAAGTTGTCTTAGCGTGCAAGATGTGTTGATACATTCATCGATATTACTTACGTAAAAATTGTATAAAAGGGGGCTTAAGCATGAGCCCTGAGGAAGACCCATGTAGCTGAATCGTATTGTCGACAAATCACCATGCGCAAAGTACATGTGTTTCTCAGACAATAGATTATGTAAAAAGTTGTTCAAAACTGGCGAAAGACCATGCTGATGCAACTTCTCAGATAGGATATTTATAGAAACTGAGTCAAAAGCCCCCTTAATGTCTAGGAAAACTGACGCCATTTGTTCTTTACGAGCAAATGCCATTTGAATTTCTGTTGAGAGCAACGCAAGACAATCGTTCGTTCCTTTGCCCCTGCGGAAACCAAATTGTGTATCTGAAAGTAAACCATTAGTTTCGACCCAATTGTCTAGACGAAACAGAATCATTTTTTCGAACAATTTCCGGATACAGGAAAGCATAGCAATCGGCCGATACGAATTGTGATCGGAGGCTGGTTTCCCTGGTTTTTGAATGGCGATAACTCTGACTTGTCTCCAGTCGTGTGGGACAATATTACCCGTGAGGAACTTGTTGAATAAATTCAGCAAGCGCCTTTTGGCGGGGTCAGGCAGATTTTTCAACAAGTTGAATTTTATTCTGTCTAATCCCGGGGCTTTATTGTTACATGACAAAAGTGCAAGTGAGAGCTCTACCATCGAAAACGGTGATTCGTTTGTATTTGCTGTCGCGGCGCGGGTGATCTTCTGTTCCGGAACAGAGTCTGGGCATACTTTTTTAGCGAAATCGAATATCCAGCGGTTGGAGTATTCCTCGCTTTCATTCGTGGTGTTATGTTTGCGCATTCGTCGGGCTGTGTTCCAAAGAGTGCTCATAGATGTTTCTTTCGTTAAGCCGTCTATAAACCGACGCCAGTAACCGCGTTTCTTGGCTCTAATCAAGTTCTTAGTTTTAACGTCTAACGCCGCGTAATTCCGGTAATTATCAGGTGTTCCATTTTTTCTGAATTTTTTATACGCGGAGGCTCTCTCCGCGTTTAAATTTGTGCACTCTTTGTCCCACCACGGGTTGGGAGGACGGATGTTAGTTTTCGCGCCGGGTACACGTTTCGTCTGAGCTTGAATCGCAGTATCGAGAATCAAGCCAGCCAAAAACGTGTACTCTTCCTCCGGAGGAAGTTGTTGAGTTCTTTCAAGTTTCTCAGATATCGAGGTCGCATAGCTATTCCAATCAATATTTCGTGTGAGGTCATACGAAACATTGATTGTCTTCGATGGTTTTAAGCCGCTGGTGATTGATATTACGATCGGTAGATGATCACTACCGTGGGGATCAGGAATTACCTCCCACGTGCAATCCAACCGTAGCGATGTCGAGCAAAGGGATAAATCCAGCGCACTTGGTCTTGCTGGTGGTGCAGGAGTCCGTGTCATTTCTCCCGTATTCAAGATTGTCATATTGAAGTTGTCGCAAATATCATGGATCATAGCTGATCTGTTATCGTCGTGAAGACAGCCCCATCCCGTACCGTGTGAGTTAAAGTCTCCTAAAACCAACGTCGGTGCGGGAAGGAGCTCTATGATATTACTGAGCCGCCGATGCCCAACCAAGGCTCTAGGGGGAATGTAGATGGAAGCAATACAAAGGTCCTTACCTTTGATTGTAACATGACATGCGACAACTTCAATACCTGGTATCAAGGGGAGGTTAATTCGATAAAAAGAATAGCACTTTTTGATCCCTAAAAGTACTCCTCCATAGGGATCATCTCGATCCAGGCGAATAATGTTAAAATCGTGGAAGTTTAAGGATATTTCAGAAGTTAGCCAAGTTTCGCACAATGCAAATGCGTCACATTTCAGATTATTTACTAGAAATTTAAAAGAATCTATTTTTGAGATGATACTTCTGCAATTCCACTGTAAAACAGTGATTAGATCCGTGACCTCGGTGGATGATTTAGCCATCGAAGGATACAATCGCTGAGAGAAGGGGCCAATTTGCAGTCAACTGCTTCAAATATGTTTTTACTGTTGGCATGAAAGCAATTAAAATGCTTCTAAGAGGGTCTGAAATTTCTGATTGATTTAAAACCCTTAAAAGTCTTTGGACGAGACATGTGGTGTTGACCCAATTTCCAATGGACAACAAGCTGTTTCAACACATATTTTCTGAACATCTCGCTCAAACGCAAAATTGAATATTACCTCCAACTTTTCAATTGTTGAATAGACAAAATCATTATTACAACATTGTTACTCATATTTGGGCTAATAATATTTTGCCCGGTTCTAAATTCCCGAAATTTTCCTGATTTTACCGGTCACTTGCCACCCTGTATATCCAACTATCATAGAGCTAATTGGTTCGAATACAGATAACACATTGAAAATAATGTGAATCATTGCGAATTGAAAATTGAACAATATTCTAAACCTTACTAGGAACATTCTAAGGTTCTTAAGAAACCACAGATATGTCCATAAGAAACCACAGAGATTTCTTCCTCTCAAAGAAGGAAATCAAATATTCCATACAAACGGCGAAAAAGCTAAAAAACTTGCTCTTCAGTTCGAAAGTGTTCACAATTTTAATTTGAACGTTGTGAGTCTTATTGAAACCGATGTCTCACTGAAATATGATCCTATTTCAACTCAAGATGACATTACTGGATTTTTATGAAATTAGGTCATTCATGAGGAAAATTTAAAAAATGAAGGCTCCTGATGATGATGGAATATTTAATATTCTTATTAAAAATCTTCCTGGTGTTATCTTGAGGCTCTTGGTTAAAATTTTCAAAAAGTGATTTTCATTAGCTTACCTCCTTAAGATGAAATGTAGTGGAATGCGCTCGTCGCGTTGTTGATCAATTATTCAAAAACTAGACCGATTTTCGAAAAACTAAAAACACTTAAGTGTTCGCAATTAAATTTATCACAACTAAATATTCTTAGAATTTAGAAATTTGGCTTTGCTGAGCCGTAGTTGGCCTTTGAAATGTATAAACGGTTACTATTCCGTTCCACAGGGATGATTTTAGAACTGAAAAGTAATGTTTGTAGCAGAATTTCACAAAGAATCTGAAAATGCAACTTAAAATTATAAAACTTAAGCCAAAACAACCGAAATTTGAAGAAGTTTACATAAACTTTTCCGCATTTTTTTTATTGCTTGCGCGCTGCTGTTTCGTATTGAGATGGTGTGAGAAATGCACGATGGGCACGGTGGCATTTTATCGTGAGCAAAAATTATTACAATTACGATACGGCCCGGGTTGGTGGTTCAATGCATAGGGCGCTGGTCTTACAAGCCAGTTGTCGTATGTTCGTGCCTCGACCTGGAAGGTTTCTTAGTGTCAGTAGGATCCATAGTACTAGCCATGCAATGATTCTGTACACTAAGAATCGGCGGCGAAGTCTGTTGAAACAGAATGGCCAAATTCCACAAAAGGAATGTTATTCCAGGACTTTGCTACGATACGAAGAAAAATAATAATATAACCACTTATTCGACTTATTCGAAGATGACAATGAAAGCCTATTTGAATGGAATATATTGGCAGTAATTCCAGTCCAGTAATTTATTTTAACAGTGTTTTATTCGATAAGGAAATTCGACCGCGCTTTATCATGCTTGTCTAGTGAATACTTTTACATAAATTTCATCTTATCGGCGTAAAGGGTCTGGTGAACTACTGTCAAAGATACCGAAAATACTTGAATATTTTCTTGTCTTCAATTGTTCTTTTGAAGGAGAACCCATGCTTGCTACTAAACTCAGGTATATACATGGTAAGCAAGTTAGTCAATGCATAACCCCATGTTAGTCAATCATAATTACTCATGATTCATAGGTCTAGTGTAATAGTAATCACTAATAATAACGATTGAATTAGGATATTTTTAAAGCTGAAGGATTCAAAAGTCCATTACGAATCAATGAGTCTTTTTTATAAGCCAACAAAACGAGTGGTAAGCCTACTGCGCTCAATCACTGAAAGTATTGCTGGTTCCTATGTGTCGGTTTTACTTGTTATGCTTTGTGCGACGATTCGGTCAACTCAAAAGGTTAAAATTTTGCGAGCCTTTTTTCAGACTACATTTCACCTTAAGAGATGGAAAAACGATAAAGTAATTTCTATTTTCGAGTGGGATGCGGACGAAGTGAATTCACCATCACCGGACAAGGTGAGCCCACCACCATCACCAGTTAAAAACGTTATTATAGTTCAGAGAAACGCAGTCGGATGTCATGAAAATTTATTACAAACCAAACCTAAAAGCTATAAATTCTCCTTCGTATATAATCGACATGAATAGTTCCATTAGAGTTCTATAAAAAGCAGTAATTGGTCGATCGGACCTGCTTGCTCTCTTAACACATCTTATCTGTTCACACCACTGCAGATAATACAATCCCCTCGATCGCTTCCTGCAATGTATATATGGTGCATATATACATTTATTTATTTGCATTTCAGAAAACCTACACATAAATAGTGATACAAGGAACACACCGTTTCAACTAACTACCTCCATTCACAAATCGTAAACAGAATCCCGTACCATACACTATTTTTCGGTAGAACACAGCCACACGAAAATTCAATGATAAAAGCCCTGTAAAATGTTTTGGTTTCTTACCTCAAATAAAAACGAACAATCATAAATCCCCTAAATGCAAACGACAACCTCTCCCTGTCCTTTCCAACTACCAAGCTTCCATCATCCCTTTCCTTTAACACTAAAAACTATCAACTTTAAATTTACACTACATGTTACTTTTAAGAGAAAAATGCCGCAACAACTGAAAGAGAAAGAAAGCAAACCGTCATCCGTGCCTGAGACCTAATGTTTAGTGTTCGCTACACACTGAGGTCTTTTTTACGCGGCTTTTTATACGGTTTTTAACGTTAATTTCCGAAGCTACGCGTTTTTTACGCGGATTTCCGAAGTTATACGGTGTTCTTGTTTCGTTTATTTGTTTATTTGTTTGGAGCCGGGAAAAGCCCGCTGGAGCTGAGGTTCTTTAAACCTCTTTCTCCAACAGGCATAAAACCTTCTCGTCTTTTGCATCTACTGATTACAAATATCCAACAGATACATTTTTTGGCTTAAAAATACAACTATCGCTAATCTTTATCTCAACATAACAAATTAAAAAAAAAATAAATAAATAAATAAAGTAACATGAAAACTCTAACTGGTCCTGTCTCTGAGATCGTAGATAGAATTAAAGCTAACTAGAGAGAGTATTCCGGAAACGTTTTTTTGCAGTAGTACGCGACAAGTGGAAATCGAAAACATCAGAACAGCGACACATGCTGAGGAAAGGTTCGTTATATGCATAATTTGTTCTAGCACGAGGTAACCTCAGAAATGGCTGGTATCGAAGACTGCGTTGATGGATGTCGAAATTCAATTTTTGTAACAGATCTGGACAATCAATTCGTGATAATATTAAATCAGAAACAAAGACTGCTTTCACTGCACATCACGGCGAACGGATAGCAGGTCAAGATAAATTAGCTTACAACGGTCCTGGTAGCTGGGAAGGTTATGAGGGTCGTTCCAAGGAAGACGACGAAGTGCAAAGCGAACGAAGTTGCGTTGGATAGATTCAATACGCTGGATGCCGTTTTGATAGTACGGTGCCCAAACAACGGCAGCGTACTCGAGAGTAGATCGGACCAAAGTGCAATACAGCGCTTTTAAACAGTATATATCAGTGAAGTGCTTAGTTACGCGGAATACGAATCCAAGCATTTTAGAAGCTTTTGAGATAATGTATTCCATGTGTTCCTTTAAACTTAGTTTACAATCCAAGAGAACGCCTAGGTCTTTGACTACGGATTCCCGCTTAATAACTGTTTGAGCGATAGTATAGTTGGATATAATTGTTGAGCGTTTACGAGAGAATGAGATAACGACGCATTTGGTTGCGTTCAATACCATCCTATTCACGTCACACCACATAGTAAAATTATCCAACTCTTTCTGCAAGAATACAGTGTCTTCAGAATCTCTGATGAGCTGAAACAGTTTAAAATCGTCGGCGAATGATAGTTTTAGGCACTTCAGCGATAAGTTTAGATCGTTCAAATAAAGTAGAAATATGAAGGGTCCGAGATTACTGCCTTGAGGTACACGATTTGTTAGATAAGACTGAAACCAGGCCAAAAGTGCGTCATTGAATCCAAGCCTTGCTAATTTAGCAACGGCTATTTAATGATTTATTTTGTCAAAAGCAGCTGAGAAATCCGTGTATATAGCGTCGACTTGCAGTCGCGCTTGTAATGACTGGATGATAAATGATGTGTAAGACACAAGATTTGAAGATGTAGATCGTTTAGGCATAAAACCGTGCTGAGTTGAAGAAATGTAGTTAGAGCAGTTATAAGTGATGAAGTCGAGAACGATTATTTCGAATAACTTAGAAACTGCACACAGCGCAGCTATTCCTCTGTAGTTGGATATATGTCGCTTGTCGCCTTTTTTGAACACAGGAAAGATAAATGATTTTTTCCACGGATCGGGGAATACTCCGGTACGTAGAGAAGTATTGAACATTATTGATAATGGTACGAGAAGGCTCTCGGAGCATTTTTTTAGCACTAGGGAAGCTATACCATCAGGTCCGGCACTATATGATGATTTTAATTTAGCACATGCGGATTTTATGATTGTGGTAGTTATAATAGGATGTGAACCAATAGAAGGACGTATAGGTACGTTGCTTGCTGCTTCAAGAACCTGATGGCTACTCAAAATTTCTGCAGAAAAGACACTGCTGAAGTGTTTGCGAAATAGTTCACAAATGCCAAAAGTAGTGGTAGCTTCTATTCCATCAAATGACATCTGGTTTGGCAATCCAGTTTCTTTCCGTTGAGTATTGACATGGTTCCAAAAGTTTTTCGGTTTAATTTTTAGATTATTTTGAGTTCGGCGTAGATGTGCATGGTATAGCGCTTTGTTCAAACATTTATACCGAGTGTTGTAGTACAGATAATAGTTCCTAAGTTGGACGGAAGGGTGTTTTGAGAATTTCCTGAATGCTTGGTCAACCTTTTGGTTGACTTGTAGTATTTTAATGTAGAGTTTCACCAGGGTGGATTCGTTGATGCACGACATGCCTTCTTGGGAATGAACTTATTTATTGCGTAAGAGACGATCTCAGACCAAATTGTGACAGCAGAATTACAGTCCTTATTGCAAAGTAAAAATTTCCAGTCAGTTTTTTGTCTTAGAAATGCATATAACGACCAGATCTGATGTAACCACATTTTTTTTCAAAATATCGACTGGGATTTTTTTTACCAATTGTCTTAGAAATTCACGAAACGTCGAGATCTGGTGTAATCTGAAAAAATTGTGAAAATAATCAAAAATTTGTGGCAGAGAGTGACCTAAAACAAGTGTCAGATAGTCAGTTCGCTTTCACATCTCATCCAAGTCAGTCGATAAAACAAAACCGCTTACGTTCAGGACAGAAGAGACCAAGTACAGTATTGTGTAGTGAACAATAGAACGACCTCGAAATGAGTAAACCAAACGAACAAAAGCTACCGCCGACACGAAAGAATACGATTGTTGTTGACTTCAGGCAGTGCAAAATTCGACCTTCGATACGAGAACTTAAAGCTTTGCGTAAGGAGCAAATGCATCTTGACATTAAACATGTGCATTTACTTCAATGCAATAAGACGAATAATGTTGTTTACATCCAGTTTTTTTAAAAGTTGGATGCAATTCAATTCGCAAAAGACAATAACAATGTGCACTATGTGGAGCACGAGAATATTAAGTACAATATTCCAGTATATATGGAAGATAGTGCTATAGAAGTGCGTGTGCATGATCTTCCCTCAAGAGTCACCGATTCATATATTCGCAAAACTATGTCCCAATACGGAGAGATTCTCTCTATCGAAAAAGAAAAGTGAAAGAATTTTTTCCTCGGTATTCTAAATGGCAGACGTTTATTACGCATACACTTGAAGAAGGCTATACCTTCTTATGTGATTTTCGGCCAAGATGCAAGAATTCTGTGCATATCACTTGTTACCTATGACAATCAGATGGCCACATGTCAATATTGCCAAAAAGCTGTTCACTACGGTAAGCCATGTGATAAACTGGACAAGGAGACAACTACACCAAAGGACAACGGTGCTTCCTTCACACCAACCCCAAGCAACCCCAGTACACCTGTGACAGCCACCAACAACAATGAAGCATCCCCTTCAACGAATCCATCATCATCTCCTATAGAACAAAGTGCACCAGCTGCAGTTAACAACTTACCCTTTAAAACAAATTTATTTAAGATTACACCAGATTCGGACGTTTTATGCATTTTTAAGACATTTAGCATAATTTTTTTTTCAATTTTGCGGGTTTTTCTGCGCTGATTCCCGAAGTTACTCGGTCTCAAAGTCGTTTTCTTCCAAAATATTATTTTTTGTGATATTACACCATATTTCAACGTTCCAAGCATTTCTAAAAAAATTTGCATCACCCCAATTTTTTTTTTAGATTTTATCATATCTGGACGTTTCTTGTATGTCTGGGATATTTGGAATCAAAAAAAAATTCTTTGACTTTACGTTTTTTACACGAATTTCTAAACTTACGCAGATTACCGAAATTAGGCGTTTTTTTGCGCGTTTTTTTACGCGATACGTATACCTCGCGTGAAAAGAGACCTCAGTGTATTTAAATTAGAATGAATATTTGTTTAAGCAATGGAAGTGTTTCACGCAATCTGTCCACAATGGAAGTGTTTCACGTATAGCCCCCACTGTCCTAGAATAATTGAGGGTATTCTAGGATAGTCCTTTATTATGCCCCTTGAATTATCAAAATAAAAAAAAAGCCGAAAAAGAAATATTATTTGCATCAGAAATTTTTGGGCGTAATTAACTAATTGCAATGCTACATTTCTTTTTAAATCTTTAAAACAATATTTTAAATCAAAGCATACTGCTGAATCGAGGGTGGGGCATAATGTCCGTAGAGTGACTGTTATGAGAAAATTAGTATATCAAAGAAATGGCTTTGTGTCTCTGCATATTTATGCCTTAAATAGAGACATAACCATAAGCTAACCGACCATTAGATATGACATCGAAAAGCTGCCTAACGATATTTTCAGTTTCCAGCAAACGCCAACTTCCAAACATGCATAGCACAAAGATCAGACGGAAAGATAGTGTTAGTAATAAAACTTTTTTTTTAGAAAAGTCTTGAATGCTTGAAAAAGAAATGGGGCGTTTTGGCTAGCAGGGTCGCTTTATTATACTTTCTCTTACCTGACAAAATAAAAAATTGCACCAAATGCAGCAAAAACACAAATTATGAGCTTTTCTCATAAGAGCTGATTTTCTTGACCCAAACAATAATCAAGTTATGAAATGAAATGGTTTGGAATTGAGATGGTATGACAAAAAACTGTTAAGGATTTTATGTATCGCATATAACGCATCCAATTCAATGAGTAAAAAAAGTTTCAGACCAGCCATGCTTTATGCAGTAATTTGGTTGTTCCACTGAGAAGAAAAGGATTCAGAATAAAATTCATAAAATCATTTTGTAGCGTCCCCACTGGTTAACTCACAAATATAAAACCATAAGATGTAATGCCACATAATAAGCAAATTCCGATTTGAAGAACACCATAAAGTTTTATTTGAGAATACGAGTAATTTCATACCATCATGCATCTACAATTAGATACTTACGTCAATACTATATTCACGTCAACAAAGAGCGACTTGTCGGTTACTTCCCCTTTACGATTATATCGATGGAACCATATATGCCATTTGCTATTCGAATTTAATCAATGACACAACAGTAGCTTGTTGATTTCGGTTCTGAGAAAATTGAGTAGATTTCTAGCGTAGAAAAATGCACACATACATATATGCATACTTACATACATACATGCATACGTACATAAATACATGCACATATGCTATTTTCCGATCTCGTTATGGAGAATGGTACACAACACTAGGGGTCTCCAGAGGTCCAATCAAAAATCGGTTTTCTTTTGTTCTATATCTTTTCTTGAAGAAGTGTTGAAAATTAGCTAAGTATATAATTAATCAAAAAATATTTTTTTGAGAAGAGCCGAAAATTGATTTTCACTAGCGAATTGAATTTTTCAAGGTGGATCAAATATAGTGAAAGCATCTCATTCCAACATGCATTATTATAACCTTCAAATCTACAGGGAAGAGTTACAATCCTTTTTTTCTGTATGTACCACATACTATTCATAACGTGCATAGTGTTCAACTAAAGCTAGTTTTTAACTTGCGAGGTAAAACTTGTTTCTGGATAGTTATGTGCCTCAAGCTATCCCATAATGAAACTTGCACAACAGTGAACTGACATGGAACAGGTTACTGTGGAGGAGGAATTAAGGTTATGCTTACTCAACGATTTTCGCAGATTAAGATTTCTCTCATGGTATTATTTTTGTTGCTTATTTTCTTGATAACTGTCGTGTGCGGAATAAGGTTTGAACATGATAATCGCCATTCAATTGGCTAGCTTTCATTAAACGGTTTATCTTTGAAAAATGCTTTTCTGAGCGTATAGTGGAATTGACTTAATCGCCTAAAAGAGAATAAATTCCACTTATTTCCACCATAATAAAAAATCTATTTTTAATCCACCTAGTGGTGTGATAATGCCTTTCTCTTTCATCGAAACAGTCTGATTATTTTTTTTTGCTTTTTCATTAAGATAACTTCTGACAATAATTTAGACTCATTTCTGTCACCAATGTATCCAGATTGATTCATGTAGTTCACAAAAGCATACATCAGCGTTTATGTCACATATTTGGCAAACCAAGCGCTAGACATTTGCGTTGCCTTTTTGTATGAGAAGAGTGATGCTAATCAAAAAACTTTTTTTTATTCCACCTAGTAGTTCTCATTTTACTTATATTTTCAAAAACATCACTAGAAGATTCTGTCAAGATTTTTTTTATCAAACTTTAATAAAATCAAAAACTTCCTTTGGTATAAATTACCATCACCTTATCAATTTATGAACAGTTATGTCAAGTTAATATAGCATGCATAAATATCTGTTTATTAATATTATTTTTTTGTATTACATCAACGTTTTACAGTACAAGTGTTTGACCCTTTGGCCTTTCATCTTTGTTGTTCATACGATTCGTTATTAATTATAGGTGTTTTAGTTACTCTTGTTTTACATACTTATGTTTAATCATAATATTTATTTTAATTATTAATAAAATATCTACCTTCTTATAACTATCCCTAACCTAATACGTACAAATTTTGAATTATTTGTATTACAGAGATTGAACACCTCTCTTCAAATTTCGTGCAGTATTGTTCGAATTTTTGTTCTAGTATATCCAGGGAGGCCATCTCATGTACTTCACTATCCTTGCCCAAGGGGATAGATTTAGTTAAGATCTGGTTTTGAATGCGCTGAAGCCTAAGTTTGTGAGTTCGTGCACAGCCATGCCAAACAGGGACTGCGTATTCAATCGCGGGGTAGATGATTTGTTTATAGACAGCCATCTGATTCTTCAGACACAGTTTAGGTGTTCTACAGATCAGCGGATACAGAGACCTGATGAGTATACTGCAGTTTTGAACGAATTTGTCAACATGAACCTGTCAACATGACCTGAATATTAGATGTCTGTCAATAGTGAGTCCTAGATAGATAACTTCGTCAGACCATTGCACAGTGGGGAAAAAACGATCAAAAACGCGACTTTGCTCAATAATTTTATTTAAAAAAAAGCAAATATTTTCAAAATTAGTATTACTTATGCAAATTTTTCTGTAGAATCGATTCATGATAGTAAGACGATCCGCAAAATTCACTATCATGCCCGTTTTGCTAAGACAAACAGTTAAACAAGACAGTTCTATGTTTCGCATATAACCTCAAATAATAATTTAGAGATAATGTTCATGATTGCATGCTTCGTGCTACACCAATTTTCCCACTAATATAATTTTATGTTGAATTCAGATTTAAAATCCCGAAGCAGATCCAATATGACCTACCAATATTGGTTCATATTACGTGCAAAACATCTGTGATCCAATTAAGCACAATGGGAATGATAGTACTAGCCTGTTTAACCCGTTTTACCCCAATTTAATTCATAAGTCGTATTTCTGGTTAAACTTTCTTTCGCATATCGAAGGCAGGCTGATTACGGTTGATGAAAATCAATTGATATTATGAAAAAAGACCTGAAAATAGGATTACAAATGAATTCAATGACCGCACGAATCTTGCTGTACCGTTTCACCCCAATTTATTTCATAAGTCATGCTTTCGGTATGCGAAAGAAAGTTTAACCAGAAATACGACTTATGAATTAAATTGGGGTAAAACGGGTTAAACAGGCTAGTACTGTCATTCCCATTGTGTTTAATTGGATCACAGATGTTTTGCACGTGTTATTAATCAATATTGATAGATCGTATTGAATCTGCTTTTGGATTGTAGATCATATATCAACTGAATATTATAGCTAGAAAAGAAATGGGGTAAAACGGTGCAGTTTTCTGCTGTCAATAAAACTATATGCAATCGATTTGTTAGACTTTTTTACATCGGAAACACTCTATTCGCTCTTCTGCAAGTTTTTCGGTTTCTTGTTATATAGTTAAGCTTGAATACAATGCAGTATCAAAAGGGAACTTGGGGTAAAATGAGCATGATAGCGTTTCGTGCGACCCTTCTAAATACATGGAATCGATTTTACTGACCATTTTACACCAAAAAAGTGCTTTGTGGTCAGCTGTATCATGCCTCCAAAAAAAATGTCAACGTTGCCTGGAGGAATCTCGTGTTATATTCAATCCATCGGCCACTGCCGATCGACAACTGCAGACTGAATCTGACAGAATCGACCATTGCGACCGGAATACGATATTACCTAATGATACTATACTAGTTTTAAGTTAGTCGTTAATTAAAATTAGAAAATTCCCTTGACATCTTAGAGCTTAAGCAGTGTGCGTTTGAAAAATTGTTTTAATGAACAAAAACAAATTAAGACAATTGAAGGATTTGCCGAAATGACCCTTTCGGCGAAATGACCCTGACCATATTATCTTCGAAATCGATCCATAACCCAGCCTTTCTGATCCTATGTGCGGGGTTGGAAATCGAACCCAGGTGGGCTGCGAAATTATCGATCTCGTTGAGCTGAATCGAATAGTATACAACACTATGGATCTTCGAAACTCCTTTCAAAAATCGTTTTTCCAGCAATTCTATTACTTTTTTATATAAAAAGGCAAAACTACTACAACATAGTGTGTTTTGCCTTTCTCATATAGAAAGGTTATGCAATCACTTGAAAAACCGACCAGTGAAAATTGGGCCAAGTGTCAAGTGTCATTCGACTCAGTTCACCGAGCTGAGCAATGTCTGTGTGTGTCTGTGTGTGTATATGTCAAATAATTTCACTAGGTTTCCTCGGAGATGGCTGAACTGATTTTGACAAACTAGAATTCAAATGAAAGGTATCGTGGTCTCATACGAAATTCCTGAATTTCATCTGGATCTGACTTCCGGTTCCGGAATTATGAGGTAAAGTGTGTTCAATATTGTACACCGTCACTTAAACCGGCGAAACAAAAAACGTAAAAAATTTCCTGAACTGGTCCCAAAACTACACAAATCGACAGTCATTATCAGTAGGTAACTAAACAAACCGATTCCGGCTATCCTGGTTTCCGGTATCCGGTTCCGGAAGTACCGGAAATAGTGGTCATATATACCAAAATCGATCTCACTCACTTTTCTCAGCGATGGTTTGACCGATTTTCACAAACTTGGATTCAAATGAAAGGTCTTCCGGTCCCATGCGGAATTGCTGAATTTCATCCGGATACGACTTCCGGTTCCGGAATTATAGGGTAAAGTGTGTTCAATATTGTACACCGTCACTTAAACCGGCGAAACAAAACACGTAAAAAAATTTCTAAACTGGTCTCAAAACTACACAAATCGATAGTTATTATCAGTAGGCAACTAAACAAACCGATTCCGGCTATCCTGGTTCTCGGTATCCGGTTCCGGAAGTACCGGAAATAGTGGTCATATATACAAAAATGGATCTCACTCTCTTTTCTCAGCGATGGTTTGACCGATTTTCACAAACTTAGATTCAAATGAAAGGTCTTTCGGTCCCATACGGAATTCCTGAATTTCATCCGGATACGACTTCTGGTTCCGGAGTTATAGGATAAAGTGTGTTCAATATTGTACACCGTCACTTAAACCGGCGAAACAAAAAACGTAAAAAAATTCCTAAACTGGTCTCAAAACTACACAAATCGATAGTCATTATCAGTAGGCAACTAAACAAACCGATTCCGGCTATCCTGATTTCCGGTATCCGGTTCCGGAAGTACCGGAAATAGTGGTCATATATACCAAAATGGATCTCACTCACTTTTCTCAGCGATGGTTTGACCGATTTTCACAAACTTGGATTCAAATGAAAGGTCTTTCGGTCCCATACGGAATTTCTGAATTTCATCCGGATACGACTTCCGGTTCCGGAATTATAGGGTAAAGTGTGTTCAATAACACCGTCACTTAAATCGGCGAAACAAAAAACGTAAAAAATTTCCTAAACTGGTCTCAAAACTACACAAATCGATAGTCATTATCAATAGGCAACTAAACAAACCGATTCCGGCTATCCTGGTTCCCGGTATCCGGTTCCGGAAGTACCGGAAATAGTGGTCATATATATCAAAATGGATCTCACTCACTTTTCTCAGCGATGGTTTGACCGATTTTAACAAACTTAGATTCAAATGAAAGGTCTTCCGATCCTATACGAATTTCCTGAATTTCGTCCGGATCCGACTTCCGAATCCGGAGTTATAGGGTGCATACTAGAAGAGTTTGTGTGTCATGTTAGTTGGTGGCCGTACGAACCGACTTCGATTATACCGGTTCTCGGGTTCCGGTGCCGGAAGTACATATAATAGTGAACCCATTTCGTTTTCTTAAGGATGGCTTACGCAATCAAAGCACTGTTTTATTCTGTATGTTATGCATAAACAATAACTTGGTTTCTTTCAAAAATCTAAGAGAAAATTTTTGAATTGAATACCACAATATTATATGTACATGAGAAAGGCATCATTACACCACTAGGTGGATTAAAACAGGTTTTATTTTGTTACTCTCATTTGTTCCGCGACATTTAAAAGTATGGGAGGATATGTTTGTCGTCAATAAGTCGTACTCTAGTATACATGCATCGTAACAATTCTGAAAGCAAAGCAAAAGTTCCAAAATTTGCAAAATCATCTAATACGAACGGTTATCCGGAAGTGTGAAAGAAGCATGTCAGCTTTATTCGTATTCACGACCTCCAGTTATGTATGTGTCATTACACACCCGCCTTTATATTTAAATCAAACTCACATGTATCCTACAACTCATACGATGCGCTACTCTCACTAATATGCGTGGAGTAAAAAAAAATTGAAGTGATAGGGTAACAGAGGTATTTTGGCCACTCCATATATTTTGACCCACCTAACAAACTTTATAGATTTCATCCGATTTTATCTATGTTAAGTAACTCGTTTTGCATCAATTTGAAGCTAATCACATTAAATTACCTATTGCGGAAGGGGTTTTTAAAGATATTACAATATTTGGTGGATATTTTTATAAAGTGGGCCAAAATAAAATCAATCCTAAAGTGGGCCAAAATACCTCTGTTACCCTAATGCGCGAGTTACTAAACGACGGACGAATGTATGATGTTCTTTTGGTTTTAACAGCCGACACTGAATTAGTCCTGGCAGCCGTCTGGAGCCCAAGGCTGCCTAGGGAGCCAAAACGCCATGCGAAAATTACTAGTCGACACAAAAGCGGAGTTAAAATAATACTTTTATATATACTTCCTGAATTCCTAATTTGAACCAATATACAGAATTTCTAATTTAAACCTGCTCCATATGAAAATATGCACTAGAATATTCATGATTATCAAACCAATAATTATTAAAATGAACATAGTTTTAATGTACTTTTTTTCTTTTTTTTCAGATTCTCATTCGTTTCATTAAATCAATGTTTTGGTACTACCTCGTCTGTTTCACTATATTGTTTTTAATACTTCTTTATCTCGATTGTTGCAAACCGGGAAACTTCCCACCTGGACCAACATGGTACCCGATTATTGGCAGTGCACTAGAAATAATGAGCGGTCGACATAAAACCGGCATGTTATGTAAAGCCATCGATTTGATAGCATCAAGATATAAACATAATGGAGCTATCGGCTTCAAAGTTGGTAAAGATAAAATTGTTATGGCCGTTTCTGGCGAATCATTGCGCGAAATGATGAATAACGAAGATCTAGACGGCAGACCTACTGGTATTTTTTACGAGACAAGAACGTGGGGCATGCGAAGAGGCATTTTACTAACAGATGAAGAGTTCTGGCAAGAACAGCGACGATTCATTGTACGACATTTGAAAGAATTCGGTTTCGCTAGAAGAGGAATGGCCGAGATCATTCATAATGAGACTGCGAATATTAAACAAGAATTCTACAGTTTGATTGCATCTGGTAATGGTAGTGCTCTGGTACAGATGCAGAGTGTGTTCTCTGTATACATTCTAAACACGTTATGGTTAATGATGGCCGGAATTAGATACACCAAAGACAATAAAGATTTAAAATACCTACAGAAATTACTACACGAGTTATTCGAAAATATTGATATGATGGGAGCTCTATTTAGTCACTTTCCGTTTATGCGATTTTTCGCTCCAAGGTTCTCCGGATATAATCAGTTTGTCGAAATTCACAATAAAATGCATAAATTCATTGGCGACGAAGTTGAAAACCATAAAAAGACATTTAATGTCAATGATGAACCACGTGATTTAATGGAAGTGTATCTAAAAATTTTGCAATCAAACGAAATTAACTCGGAAAGCTTTTCGCAAGAGCAGCTCTTAGCCGTTTGTCTCGATATGTTTATTGCTGGCTCGGAAACAACAACCAAAACACTCGGATTTGCTTTTTTATATCTAATCAGGCAACCGGAAACCCAGAAAAAAGTACAAAGAGAGATAGATGAAGTGATTGGTCGAGATCGTATTCCTACACTGGAGGACAGAGCAAAGTAAGGAAAAACATTACTTGCATTTCATTTAAATCGTAATATAATAACAGGGAACAGCCATCCAAGAAGATATCCCAATGTGTATAAGACATTTATCTATCACCAAAATGATCACCAAATAACAATTCGTCTAAAGAGGCGGTCTGCGTAGTTCAGCGATCGCTTACGTGCATTGCATTCGAGTTTGCATAAAGTGATAATTCATGCATGCAAACTCGAATCGAGCGGTGATTTTTAACAAAAAATTGTACGCTCTACACAGGTTTTTTGAAGAAGCTTTTGAGTGCTTGATGTCTGTTCTCTGTGATATAATTATCAATGCTTCTAAACATGAAATCTTATGGTCATTTATGGGATAACCTATGTTTGTGCCTAACCAATTTAGTTAGTTTTACGCTTCGGCTTATACGTTAAACAAAAACTGTTACGTCTAAGACGAAACGTATAGCTAATGATAAAATCGTATGATTAATTATAATCTTTCCAAATTCTCATATAGAAAGGCTAAACATTTCGAAAATATTCTGTGATTTTACATCTTATTAGATGCACATATATGGTGCGTCGCAGTTCACACAAATTTACATGCAAGAACATATAATATTGTGTGATTTGAAAATTTCATGACACGAAATGTATTACAAAAAAAACTAGGAGTAGGTAATGCCTAATGTGTAATGGTAATGTTAAGGACTTCTTGCAGGAAATCGTCAATCAATTCCCACAACTCGATATTGTCCCAGAAGGGGTCTTCCATTTGTAATGAGGGAAGAGAGTAAAAAAAACTTTTACTATTTATTACTTCTTCTCATTGACTTCTGATTTTTCTATTTCTTCTTCTACATAATTTACCCAGGTTAGCGGACCGTCTCCTGGTAGATCTTTTATTCTTTTAATTAGATCGTTCCACTTAGGGCACGAAGGGGGGCAAAAGCTCCGGTTCCCTTCCCCTTTTTTATATCGTCTAAAAATTCTAGGAACTTTTGATTAGTTGTTATTCGAAAATTGCTTCATTGATTTCTTTTACAAGCTAATTATCTCTAGGGGCCTCCTCGATCTTATTACCTATTTACCTGATGGAGATGAAATTCACTTGTGATGCCGGTTTAGTTGACTACTAACGTTGAAATTACTCAGGCTAATGTTGCTGCTTCCACTAACGGCGATATTGATTCCACTCGAAACAAGATTGCCACGTATTTAGATTACGCTGTATTTTTCTTCGATGACACGACCAGGCACAAATATCGAAAGATGCATCGCACTTGATAAAAATACTTTTTTCGAGTAACTCTGTTCTGGGTTTTATGTACAGGTTACCAAGGAACCTCTATAATATGAACAAACAAAACATTCCATTTTGGCTACTGCTGGTACTTTGAACGGAACCACTGTTTGCACTGCTGGAACTACTGTTTCTGGTATCATTGCCGGCACTTTTCGGCTGATTGTTATTATTGTTTCTAGATCCATAAATGGAAACATATGTATTACCGAGCGATCTTCGAAAAAACTAAACTAAACTTAATCTAACCTACTGCCTGTTCTACGATATACATAAAGATGGTAGGAGCCAGTTACAATTCTTTCGTTAAATAAATTGTTAGCGCATCAATGCAAAAGAAGGCGATTGAACCTATAGCGCATTACGCAAGGGAAAGAAATGTCGCATAGGCGGATAGTGTGAGAAGCTTGCTTAGCTTGCTGTGTGCAGCATATGTTGCAACACGGCCGGCTAGCATGGGAACTTAGTGTGAACCATATGGTTGGCTCTTGGGAAATGTAACGATCGTCAAGTGTTTTTACGATCTGTTACTAATTTGGGTGCATGGTACTTGAAGGATAAAGGATGTAAGGATTGGTGTTTGGGATTTTAGTGCATGTTCGGTTTTAGTTTATGATCTGTGATCAGAGAAGGATTGGTTAGAGATCGTGTGAATGCTGGAAAGTGTTTCGTTTGGGTTAGTCGGATCAATATTATCATGCTACAAGTGACATAACCGCGAGATTGACGAAGGGATGTTTTAAGGTTGTGTATGGATATAAATTGATTTGATACCGTTTGTACGTTTAAGATTTTGTTGTTCAGCAAAGGTCAATTTCTAAACATAGCGAGTGTATTTTAAGAAGTAGGTCGGCGATTTAAGAGAGTTTTCTAAATAATTTCTTTGCGTTTTTCCTGAAAAGGACCGTTAGTGGCTTTGGAGTCCTGTAAAAGACTTTTTGGTTGCGGATGATTTGGTTTGTATTCCAGGAAGTAGGGCGCCATTCCAAATGATTTGCAAGTTTGAGTCTAGATGATCGTACCGCAAGTCGTAGAATCGTTCATATGTATCAATATTTCATACATCTTAATATTTGAGTGAAAAAAACTATCAAAATGCTGTACGGGATTAATTTCTGGGATTTAAAATTGGTAAAATTGTGGAATTCTCTACAATATCGAACACCGTTCGGAACATTTTTCTCGAATGCTATGCTAACTAACGTTCGTTTGGTGCGAATTTCGCACACTGAAAAGTGCAATTATTCTAGATTTCCACAAAACTGATGATTTTTACCATCGATTTTCAAAGAAGCAATCTTAATAGTTCTTTAGGTAACATTTAGAGCCATTAGAACGGCTGATTTTGTGTAATGTCCCCCATCGTTATCCACTTTTCATATTCTTTTTCTCCAATGCAAACGACCAAAAGCTGGTATAACTGGATGTTGTTGTTTTTCTTCGTTTAGGCTTGAGGAACGAAACCTCACATTCGCCATTGACTGAAGCACCAGTTGAATAATACCGGGTGTAGTTCCACTTTCTTAACGTAGATGGCGTAGATGGCACTAGATGGCTAGTAAACGTACAACAGAGTGTATTTAAAGATTCGGTTGATTTTGATGTTCCGTGTTTGGACCTATTGTTTCACTATTTAAACAATGTTTTCGCAATAAACGTGGTATTAATAACAATCTTACACATTTTTCCATTCGTTTCGTGAAAGAATTAGAGAAAATATTCAAACAGGGAAAAAGTTATTAGGAAATCAAATCTGGATTAATTTCGTTACACTTTCGTGTTGTGCAATTTTGAAAATGCACCCAGATGAGCATAGTAAAGAAAGACGTAGTGCCACGTCAAAACTAATAACGACCGCCGCGACGTAAACTGAGAATCATAGGATCACAAAGTACGTCCGTCAATCGACTGAGCCATAGAATCACACACATTCAGTCTCATCCAACGTTAAGTCATTACAAATTAAATTTGAGGTCATTTGACAAATTTGGTTTTTATGAATTACATCGTATCAGGGATTTGGTCATCTGTGAGATACAAATTTATTTTATATGTATGAAATCACAATGTTCATAAGTCATATACCATTCGGATCAGTTCGTCGACAATTTTGTGAACGTATGACAATTTTTGGTTCCATGGCCGAAGCCTTGGCAACGACGATATTGTGTTAAGTTTGCAATACGATTATGCCGTTTATAATGTTCCCAATGAATTTTAATGTGGGAAATGAAATGTACTTTTTCTAAAGTTTTTAAATTGTTTACATCACTTCGATTGAAGTGTATTAGGTAAAGTTCATGGGAAATTCCAGAGCGTGGTTTAGAAGTACCATTCGCTCTTTTTTCATAAGTATTACTTGGGAAGGGGCGAAACCAAGCAATTCTTTTAGTTCATTTTTAATTTCTTCAGTATCTTGATCATTTGATAAGCCTTTCAAGACAGCCTTGAAGGGTCTGTCTGATTTTATATCATATGAATAAAATTTATGAAGTTTCTCGGACAAATATCGGATAAGACGTTCGTAATCTTCCAATCCATCAACCAAGACTCGACATTCTCCTCTTCGTCCGATTTGAAATGAGACTTTCACTTTCGGGAAGAAAGTAGAAATCTCAGAACGGAATGCTTTGAAGTCGGAAATCATCACCGTCACAGGAGGCATAGATTGTTGTTTCTTCCCAGAACGACAAGCGTCCATTTTGTCCATACAATCAAATTCAGGAAGAATCTCGTAAATATTGTTAGATGAATGTTAACGGATTGTGATTTATTCCGTATTGAATTATTTTTAGCCTTAGGCTTTTTGCTTTCCTGTTGGACGCAGTCATTTTTGAAATGAATGAAATTTGAAATTAAATTAACTAGGCTAAATTAGTCTTCGATTAAACTCCTAGTTTGGAAAAGTCTTGATAAAGACTGATTAGTTCGAAGAATAGTTCTTTGAATAGCTAACCTTAAAAATAGCTGATTAATTTCTTAGTCTTGAAAAAGATTATATTAGAATATCACTCTTTGTATAGATTTGAGAAAGACTGACTAATTGTTAGTCTTTAAAAAGACTGTTAGTGATTCAGGTGTTGTAGCAGACCCCGTCAGCTTTAAGGGAAATCAATCTTCAGTTCAGCAACGCCATCGCTCGGCATCACATTCAACATATCATGTCAATTGTATGGATGCACAGTGCTGCTATTTTGGCGCACACGAATTTGACATTTCTTCCCTCTGCTTCTATGTACAAGATTCGATGCGGACTCGCCTGAGGTCGCCATGCTCGAAAAAAGGATGTTACCAATAATTTGTTCGGGAAAAGTGAGAGCTGGATATCTTGTTAATATGATGTCTTTAGTTGTAGACCAAGTTTCAAGCTTTTGTAAATCGCATTTGCTCATTTTGTACACTCTATTGATAGTGCACAATTCTCGGTTAATTTTTCAAAAAGGCGTATAAGCAAGTGACAGTTTCTCTTTGTTTACTCTCTCTTCTAATAATTACCAAGCGGTTTCCACGTTTATCACTCAACTCTTTGCATGAAATGATACCCGAAACTTTTGACTTTCAAACAGAATAGTGATATCGAAAAAATCTTATTAATCACATCAAAATAATCGAAAGAGAGAGTGATTAAAGAGAGACTGTCACTTGCTTATACGCCCTTTTGAAAAATTAACCAAGAATTGTCTTTGTTTCTGTCTTCTCACCTGTAAGCAATTTCGACTGTGTCGCATGAGATGCGACTACGAACTGGAAAGATGCACTTGCTTTACTTTTCACTCAGTCAACTACGCAGACTAGAATAAACTAATAACATCAAGTGTTAATCTTTTATACCTACCCAATAAGTAACGCAGAAATGAAATGTTGCTTACTACATCAAAAACGTCGGCTCAGGTACGAGAAAGGCAAACACGCGTCATGAACATTTTAGAAACCTTTAATTTTAAATTATTTGTCATTTTCATTTGTCATTTAACGTTTCATCACCTCAAGGTACTGCTATCAACAAATGTTTATTTGTTCTGATATATCAGTAAAATGAGAATGGGGAAGTTCAGCTGTTCAAAACTCGTAAAAATTATTAAATGGATTTTAACCCGCCTTTCTTTCTTTCTCGTTAGCACTCTATATAACTTGCTCCAATTATTAAGAAAAGATTTTTTACCTATAATAAGAATCATTGAACTGCGGAAGCAGATGATGTTTTTGTGAATATTATCAGTTTATGTAAAAAACTTAACTACTAAGTGTGTATGAAAAGTGCGGTTGTAAAAGTAAAGTTGCTTAGAAAATAAGTGCTAAGTGATAGTAATGTAAAAGGACAACATAAAAATCATTTATTTTTATTTTGCACATGCATGAATATAGCTGTTTTGATTTAGACACCGCAAGCAATACCATACATATTAAATATGAGTAAAGAAAATTATCATAATTGTACAGAAAAATAAACTAATACATATGGTTATTCTTTTCTTTTCAGTATGCCGTACTGTGAAGCAGTCGTGTATGAAGCTTTGCGCATGTTCATGTCTAATACATTCGGTATTCCACATCGAGCGCTACAAGATACGAAATTATGCGGATACGACATTCCAAAAGTAATTATTTCTCATAATTAAATGGATCTAAAACACACATTTATGATTAACTGTATTGTTTGTTATATTTATTTAATATATTTTATACCTTTGTTATATTTGTGCCACACATGGCACACTTAAATCAATCAATCATTGACATTTCATCCACCCGAGTGTAAGGATGCTTTTTGGGTATCGTGCCACAAAACCGCGTGCGCATATATTTTGTCGTGAATACGACTTACTTCACTATGGGGTGCCTTTTCAAAATTTACTCCCTGAGGGAGTTATAAGTTTTTGATTATGAACATCTCTTGTTGTATCTAACGTATCAACATAATTTTTGCTAAATGTCATCGAAATTATGATCATAATTTTATGATGAAATTTTTTAAGTTGTATGACATGATCTCAAATAATTCAAAATTAAACTTTTCTGAAATGTTTGGTATCAACGAGCATCACAAAAGAAAACTCATGACGCGTGTTTGGCATTCTCATATTTTGAAAGTTCATATCTCAGTGGTCTGTAGAAGGATTTATATAATCTAGCTGCCAATAGATTTGAATTTTTTTAATTTGAACGTGTATTGCAACAACATTGAAGTGTTTAGATAGTACACTATTGAAAAAGCTGTCTGATTTGACCCATGTCAGCATCAGCCAATCAGAACGCGTTTTGAGTACGAGAACAAAATATCCGCTACTATACAGCTGCATCGATATAAAAGTAGAATATTTCACCTTTTTCTATCATTTCCTGAGCAACACTTCAATGACAATTCAAAGCACACGCTTAGAAAAAGATAAGCAGAGTTTGACTACTAGTTACTCATTTTCAAATGATACATGGAAACGTTAAAAATTGAGTAGTTACCATCAATGATAATTAGTAATTCTTACTCCAAATATGAGTTTAACGCAAGAGCTCATTTTTTTGTTACTATTCGCAAGATCAGTCTAAAAGTTATAATAACCGATTGTAGCAGCAGGTTCCATTTTCACCTTTCTCTATAGAAAGGTATTAGAATTGCTGGAAAAGCCGACTTTTGAAAAGAGCCTCGGAGACCCATAGTGTTATATACCATTCGACTCAGTTCGACGAGATCAGAAAATGTCTGAGCGTGTACGTGTGTATGTGTGTGCACTTTTTGAAGATATTTTTACCGCCCAAATTTTCTCAAAGATGGCTAAACCGATTTAACAAGCTTTGGCTCGTTTGAAAGCTACCATTAGGCCATTGATCAAGTTCAAAGATCAAATGGCTGTGACTTTTGGTTTCGGAAATATGTTGGTATAAATGACGTAACCGACAAAAGCGTTGTTTTTTACCGCGCAATTTTCTCAGAGATGGCTAAACCGATTTTAACAAGCTTTAGCTCGTTTGAAAGCTACTATTAGTTTTTATCGCTCTAATGTATATAAGGGTGCCAATATTTTGGGATTACCTCATTTCTTAAAGCGCTATTGTTCAAAAGTTTAAACACCTCGAAAAAAGTCCCCATGAAAAATTTGATCTAAATCGGAATTAGGTAAGGGGTGCTTCCCGGCGGTTAAGGTTTAAAAATTTTCGATCTAGAAAAATTACCATAGAGGGAGATTTCCGAAATTGAAATTTTTTTGATGTCAAACGTCTTAGAATTGTATGAAACGTCGAGATTTAGTGTCATCTAAAAAAACTTGTTTGAAAAAATCGACTTTCCGGGACAAAAAAAAATTTTGAGAAGTCCCAGAAATTCGATTTTTTTTCTCAAGATGACACTAAATCTCGACCTTTCATGCAATTCTAAGACTTTTGACATTAAAAAAAATTCGATTCCGGAAATTTCATATAAGAGACTAAGACTAAGAGTATCTTTATGCTATTATGGGTGTCTGAAAAATACAGGTTTAAATTTTGCGAAAGGAAAGGATTCCTTGACACCACTAAAAATCCACATTTGTTTAACCCGCATTCACCCCTCAAAAATTGTAACACAATTTGATACATGTCATCGAAACGTACTGAATTCACACCAAAAACAGCAGGCTAACATTGTGTCAAACTGTTACAATATTTGGTTTTTCTTTTCTACATATGTAGAATTAGAAACTGTTGGATAAATTCTATTTGCTTCTATTATAGACTGAGGGCAGTGAATTTTCCAAATGCATTGAATACAGAAACGTGTAACATATCTTTAAATATAGTAACTGGCCACAGATTTCCTTTGGAAAAATACCTATAGTACACTCGCACGTTCAAAATCTCGACATTTTTTTTTTGATATAGTAACAGATTTTGTCAGTATCAAGAACACATTTTCGTATGTGTAATGTACTCAAAGGAGCTACAAATTGGTCATTACAGAAACAAACTTCATATTCTATCTAAAACATAACAACCACTTCTGAGAAACAAGAACTACTTATGACTACTTTTCAAGTGCAATAAGTATCTGTATCTAGTTTGGTTGAAATCGGTCCGATTGATCCGGAGTTTTGTTGGATCATATGATCGTTTATTTTTCAAATTTTATTTTGAAGTTAAGATTTGTATCAATTTGTTACAAGTATCCGTTTCGGGATAAAAAGTATTTTTCTAAATAAATTTCATGTTTCTATGTGGATTTAGAAATCAAGTACGCTCAATTTTTATATTCTCGAAAAAATACACCGACGATAGTTGTAGGGGATTTCAATATAGATGCTTTAAAACAAGATAACGTTAAATTCATTGATTTCATGAGCAAGTATATGAAGTTAGATATGAAATCTGCTCCTTCACAAGTTACTACACATGGATGCACATGTATTGATTTCGTATTTGCTAGGAACATCAATATAGAAAGCCGTAAATATATTGAATAGTTTTCAAATCATAGGCCTATTGCATGATTGATCAACCCAGTGAATTAATGTTTTCTTCATTGAATGATTATAACAGGGCAACTTCATTGGAAGATTATAGCGGACAACATGTCAGCTTGGAAATAGATGACGGAAGTCAGCGGCATCAATCGGAATTCGAATTCAACTCGTCACTCTTCAACACGAACGCCTTCATAAAAGGATCTTTTCAGATTTTCCATTATTTTATTATAAAAACTATAAAAAACACTTCGTAATGTTTAACTCTGTGTCAGAATGTTTAATGTAATTTCAAATTCTAGTAGTGAAGAACAAGGGTGACAAAAACTCGCTCATAAGCTCTTTTCATGATTTACGATGCAATCCGTAAAATGATGGTAAAGATGAAACTCATCACTGATCTAAACAAACACTCTCACCTATACAGAGAACCGCTGACATCAAATCACAACTCACAAATCGTCTCTCAGTGGGTTCTAATATTTGATGTGCAGTCAGCGCTCATCTGCTGATTACTTGACACTACGATGTTGAGACGATGTTTTCTCTACACAAATGGTTACTCAGTTACTCAACTCCCTCAGTGATGCTTCTGAAACTGATTTGCAGGTGAGCTGAACTCGGTGATGATGAAGTACGGAGTTGATTATTGCCAGCCCTGGTGACGAAAAGAACTACTTGCACAATTCACACGATCGATCAACTAATTGATATTCGGAGGTGTGAAAGAAGCGTGCCCATTTTATTAGTATACGCGACATCTAGTTATGTCTCTCATGTTACCCACCCGAGTTTTATTATTTACTTTTTCATCTTATGACTTGCATCATAATGGTTAATGGACAGGGGATTAAATTTTTCCATGTCTGAGTGCAGTTGTCCATTGTTCTGGAAAAACAAGATATGGGGAATAAGTGTAACCTTCAAGCGTTTCAGGATCATCCATCGAATCACGTAAAGTTGCTATAACCGAGAACAAAGTTCTATTTCATATTTACCAAGACAAAACTTGTTCACTTGGAGAAATTAAGCGACATACCCGAAAACACCACATATTTGCTCAGAAATAGAAGGCGTTATTAGCTCATTTAGGGGTTAGCCAACTCGGCAGTTCAATTTGAACCGCTAAGCAGACGTAAAGTTTTTGCTATTCACAGAACACTTTTTTGTTTTGCAACGGAGTGCAATGTCTTTTCTGGCGTGCCGACGGAAAACATGTTTTCGACTATTACCGCTGAACTGTCAAGGATGAATTTTTGTTCATTCGTGACGTCACGATAAAAAATTCAACACGTTCCGGGCAGCCACACATGAAAGATGAGAACAGTCACTAATGACGCCGTTATGAATGTATTCGTGAAATGTTACTACAAAATTCCCTCCAAAACGAAAATGCAGCTCATCATGTAGATTAATTATTTTAATTTTTAGGAATCGTGTGGATGACGATCATAATTTCTTTACATTCATCGCCCAATACGAATAAGACTGTCGCTGCTACATTCATGCGGCGCTCGCTCATGACTATCACAAGCGACATTCATCTGTGTTATGCGCGCTGGAAGTCGCCATCTTGGATATTGCAGCGACTTCAAACATCGTTTTCTTACATCCATTCATGAAACACGTTCGGAGAATACCCAAACTGTGATAGTTTGTAACGAATATCGATGAACAGGAAGTTACCACTTTGGATATTGAAGCGACTTCAAACATCGTTTTCTGACATCTTCTCATCGTCCCCGTCCGAAAAATACTTTTTTTACTTCATGATTCGGATGACGAATCCTCGATTATTACGTGAATTGAGGTTTGGGTGCAATATTTCATTTTTTCAGATATAGTTAATTTACGCTGTTTGAAAACCCTATGCATTTTGAAAGGGCATGAATCTAATAGCGGCCCTTACACGAGCATTATTATTGTCATTTTTAATGATGTCTAAGTAATGATGTATTTCAAATTTGATAGAAATCTCGTCATTACTGCACCATTACACGTTCATAAAAATGACATTATTTTTTAGTAATGACACTTTTAATGATAGTGTAAGGTCCGCTAATTATTTCATAACTCTATTGACTCGTCTTTTCATTCAATTAATGCTTTAATTTATTTTCAACAACATTCATTTTCTTTGGTTGACTTCCCATTAATCTTGGAATTATGTGTTTTAGTGAATTTCTTTACCTATTGACTTTATTTTTTTTTTTAATAAGACTAGAAACTTTTCAAAAGAATGAAGTTTTCACTGGTTAACAATTCTATGCACTTTAAAAGTACATGAATATAGTAAATTTTGTACTTTAAAGACTTACTTTTTCAATCAATTACTGTTTTAATTTTTTTTCAAAAATTGAAAATTTGCGCTGGTGAACAACCCTATACGTCTAGTAAATGTTCAACACTGAGCTAAATTTTCTTTTTCACATTATATGATATTCTAATGATTTTGCACTATTAGCATTTCCAATAATAGTTACAAGATGTGTTCAACATCATGTCAAATTTATGAGATAATCTTATGAAACATAAAACTCTTCTTAAAATTATTTTTACAGGATTTCCATATAACGAATGAAATTTCAAGTCTGAGTCAAATTTATTGGCGCGTCTTATAACCATTACTAGATATCTGCACAACATACATTGGAACAATTTATGAAGCGCATATTATATTCACTTCAAATTTATTTAGATAGGTTCATATATACCATATGACTAGTCAAGTATTATATATATATATATATATATATATATATATATATATATATATATATATATATATATATATATATATATATATATATATATATATGTATATATACATATATATATATATATATATATATATATATATATATATATATATATATATATATATATATATATATATATATATATATATATAACTTTCAATGGAGGTCATACGAATAGTAGATAATTGCAAACTACTACTTTTCTTTGAGGATTCAAGCTATACTAGTATTCCGTTCGGTAAGGGAGCACCTCATGATATTTGCGAAAGAGAAGTGAGATCCCGAGACTGAAAATAAAAAAAATGAATCTTACTAGACAGATAGAGTAATGAAACGTACCGGATATATATTTCATGGTCCGTTAACGCATATCCTTGAATGAAGTTGGATGAGCTGTTTTTTCAGCGATTTAAAATTACATTGAGATGCGGAACTTCCTGAAAAAAAATGGTCTGGAGAAGTTGACGAATATCGAGGACACAACTATTCCTTCAGCTTCAAGCAGTACGATTCACGACTTTCATCGGATTTCCATATAAATTATATGGGATATTTTTATAACTTTCATTATGATAACGTCCATTTAGATTTGACGTACACATTAAATAAAAATTATAAGTTTCTATATAATTTCTATGAATTATATTCGGCATATGATTCATATGACAAATCTAATGAATATAAATAAGATTTTCATTTCAGTGAAGTGTTGTGATTTGTGATCAATATTTACTTCTTTTTCCATTCAGTTCATGTTTGAAATTTTTTAAAAAGATGTGGATTTTCGTTGATTGACAACCCTAACCCGCGCTTTTTTATTTACATTGACGTTCTCTTTTTGCAACAATGGTATGAAATTTGACCATTTCATGGCACAGTATCGAGATGGAAACTATCACTGATGACGCCGCTTTGAATTTCTTCATTAAAGTTTATTGCAAGAAATGAAATTCGCTCCGAAAACAAAATGCAGCCGATTCTATTGATGACTCTCATTTTTTCGTTACATTCATCGCCCAATGCGAGTAAAACTGTCGCCACTACAATCATGTAGCGCTCGCTCATGACTCTCACATGCCACTTTCAGCTGTATGGTTCGTGCGCCATTCATGAGTGACTGCCCGGATAGAAGGCAACATGAATGTTTACAGCACACGACATTCAAAGCATCAAACATCTAAAGTTTTAGGTACCAACTTAGGAATTTCATTTAAAACTGTCACGTGAAGGGACCAATAGTGCTAGTTCAATACAGAGATGCTATTTATACAGACTTATCTGTATATAGATTTTAACATGCTTATACAGATCTAATACAGAATACAGATTTCCAAGGTAGTACAAACTTTAAAAAAACTGTGTCAACTTGCTTTGTGACCAGAGATACCATGATCTGCAGATTTGTTTGTAAATTTACAGATTTCGTATATAGTGCTGCAGACATTTTTTGTTGTGCAGATTTTTACTTTTGAAAATCGAGTGTTTTTCGCAGACTTTCGTCAAAATTTTCAGAGTTTGAAAATTGCCGCGATTTTTTTTGCTCACAAAGTCAGTTTTGCGTTTTGCGTATCATACTTTATAGAGAAATTACTGCCAGTAAGAAGACATACAGCAGATTATTTGAGGATTTACAGACTTTTGCAACCCTGTTTAAACATATTTGAAACAGCCTCCTGCTATGACGTCATGAAACTGTGGCCAGCATCATTCAGCAAAAACCAAAACCAAGAAGAAGAATGGCTAACAAATAATTGGATATTATAAACTACTTGTATATTCAGTACACTTAACCGCACCCACCCGCAAAATATAGATCAGAATATCATCACTACGATAAGGAAATTAAGATTTTACTCGATTTGAATTGTTCGAATGTTTGTTTACCATACTCTGAGCGCTCTGATTGCCCACTAAATATTTTTTCACGTTGCTATAACACAATATTTACGAATGTGTGAATGAATGTGCCCATTGTCATCACAATTGGGTATGTGCTCGCTCATCTCTGAATGGGATCACAATTAGGTTTTGCACGATGACCACTCGAATGAACTACCAATGAACTGCCGATGAATCAAGTTCACCTTTTGACAGCTATGAGTGGTTAGTTTTGATTTTCAGATGAAGATTCAAAGTTCTGAAATGACCAAAAAGTGTTTGTTGAAATCGTGTTCCTCGGTAAAAGGGACTAAAAAAAATGCTCTGTTTGCGTTTCCAAGCAGAAATTTCTTTATGAATAGGTTAAATGAAAAAAGGAGAGAGAAGTGGATTGAAGCCTTGAAGCCCTCAGACTGAGTGTAGGTTTCCGTTCGCTCTGTCAGCGGGGGACTATCCGTGTGCGTATGCGGATAGTTTGTGATTTTGCTTGCTTTTAACTGCATCCATATCGCTAAATTTGATGATCCTTCATTTCATGTAAGGCAGCGTGCAAAATTCGAAATCAAACGATGAACTTCCGATGAACTTATCCACTGTAAACAAACCACTGATAGCTGTCAAAATTAATTCATTTTGTTCATTTTTGTGAGGTTATGTCATGTTCGTGCAAAACCTAATTATAAGCGTTTCATTTTGTAGACTTAAATGACACAAAAACTATCAAACTGTATCTCCTTGTCCTACTACTTAATACAACCCTTTAAGGTGACTATGGAAGCGAGCCACAAATGGCAACCAAAAAACCACCTACCCTCCCACTCCACCTTCCGCTATTTTGCCCTGCTATTGATGTAAACAAACCATGAAACACATTTTTTCTACGCGTAGGGATAAATATGTTGCGTAGAATTGCTACTGCAATTTAGTGACATAATCACTCGTCGTATTGATATATATTTACGATAAACTATCAACTCTGACGAATGATTTGTGCAAAACTTTTTCGGAACTTCATTGGATGGTTTCTTCTTAGAATGTTATTATTTTTCACTCACCTCAAGATTTCAACTGCTGTTTATAGCTCTGTGGTACAAGTAAGCTTTATGAAACACTTTTGAGTTGTTCTTCGCCGGTAAACTTATCCTCAGATCTAAACATTTTATTGTAAAACCTAAGAATAACTCACAGTTCTGGTTTTGAAAATTTTCCTAAAATCCACGATAAAAAGTTTGCCGGCCTGCTTTAGTATTGGTAATACCACACTTTTATATTCGCAGTGATGCCATACATAATTAGAAAAAAAACTTTGCAATGCACTAAAAATGGTTTTAGTTTCAATTTGTCGCACATTGATATAGTTAAAATTACTGATAAAAACTACTTTCGTACATCACCATCTAAAACTTCAATATTTTTTTAAATAACGATAACATTTCCCTTATTTCCATTGCAAACATTGTTTCCCTTCCAAATTATCCGCAACCCTGTTGTCTTAGTTACCGTCGCAATGGAATGCAAAAAATAAACAAACAGTTCAAGTATTGCAATCTTTTCGAAATGCCTCGTCCATGTAAGAAGAAGAAAGCAGCGCTCATTCGCGAAAATCAATAGAAAAATAGATGGAATACGTTGATATAGTGTGTTTTGGGTAGCGAGTATGTGCGGGACTCATCAGTTCAAACAGTGGAAGAACTGCCAGAAGTGCCGGTTCAAAACAATACCACAGATTTTAGAAACTGTACTTGATCCAATAATTTGGTATCAATAGGTAAAGATCTAAAATATTTTCGTCAATATATGAAATTATATCTTCAAATGTGCATGACAAATCTTTTCAGAGAAAATAGCCGATTTATCATCAAGTCCTCTCGTCAAGTGGCACTTGACTGTTCTCTGGGTGAGGTTGCTTCCCTATCTGAAAACGATGATGTTGTCGACTAAATGGAAAATGTAGAATTTGTTGGTTTGTGTTTTTTTGAATATGTGAGCTTTATATTCAAAACTAAAAATTAATACAAAAAGCCATTACAACAGAGTTTGTTCTGATTTCGTGTGGTGTTACTATACTTAATCCATCAATGTAACAGCTTCCTTTTTACTTTGTAATGTAAGAAAAATGCCAAGAACCAAACGAAGGCAAATAGTAAACTATCTTCTTTGGCACAATCATTATATTCTCAAGATTGCAATTTGTTAGCTTCAGAATGAACATGAAGATGAGATAAGTCCACTCTGTTCTGCTAGGTGATTTGAATAGTTTCAATGTTTACATTTTGTTCTTGCAACTGTATTCCTTTCAGCACACAAATATTATTATTTCATTCCTCTCTACTCACAAATACTATTACTATATGAAAAAGTATTGTTTCACCAATACTTTTACATTTATTTTCCTTGGCTTCTGTCCACGGTCACCTTAATTGGTTGCCGATTGCTAGAGAATTCTAATATTTACATCAATAGATATCTAAACATTAAATGACTCAAAAACTATCAAACTGTATTTCCTTGTCCTACTATTTAATTAGATTTTTTTTTATCGTGACGTCACAAATGAACAAGCATTCATCCTTGACAGTTCAGCGGTACTGTTTACAAACAAGCTTAAACAAAAATCGAAGAACACATCTAAAACAATCATCTTTACAATTTGCAACTAGTGACTTTCATTTAATAAATCTCAAAAACAAACCGTACCCAATCGTGAACAAATGTTTTAAAACTCTGTTTAGGCGTTATGGACCGTAAATGGTCTCATCCAATTTGTCAACAGACAATCAAAAAAAATTTCTGTTTACAAACAGTACTGCTGAACTGTCAAAATGTGTTCATTTGATTGAGGTTGGCAGTGACGGTAAAAAACCTAATACAACCCTCTAATTGGTGCCCGATTGCTAGAGATTTCTAATATTTACATCAATAGATATCTAAACATTGTCGGAACAAATATTATTAACTTTTATCTTTTCGCAGGATACTATGCTGGTCGGAATGTTCAGGGGAATGATGTTAAATGAATGGGAGTTTCCTCATTCATTTATGCCAGAACGGTTTCTAAAAGATGGAAAAATAATAATACCTCCTCATTTTCATCCCTTTGGCGTTGGCCGACATCGCTGTATGGGCGAGATGATGGGCAGAGCTAACCTTTTCCTGTTTGTAACCACATTATTCCAATCGTTCAATTTCTTGATTCCAGATGGTGGACCAGTGCCATCAGATAACCCTATCGATGGAGCTACACCTAGTGTGCGACAATACACAGCATTGGTTGTACCCAGATAATGTTTCTACTACATTATAATGAAGATATCAATAAAATCAAGTAACACATCATTCATCTTGTATTCGATTCCACTATTTTTATATCACAACTTCGTTATAAAATAAGTAAAATTCAAACTCTCTACTACATACAAATAATATCTTCCACGTGAAGAATTCATCTTCTTCTTCTGGTTGGCGTCACCTCTCGTGCGATGACGCCGATATATGGTGCACCTATATTGGGCCTTAATCTACCAGTCGTGTGACGTGAGATAAGTCGAATCTCCTATTCTGACAGTCGAATGAAGTGGAAAAAGTCACATAGATGAACTTCGATAAACTCTTATCGTATTAGGTTTTGCACGAACATGACATAACATGAACATGACATGACAGCTATCAGTGGTTTGTTTATGTGTTTATTGCATTCATTCTAATTTGAATACGTGTTAATAGATATGTAAACAAACCCCTGATAGCTATCAAAAGGTGAACTTGATTCATCGTCAGTTCATTGGTAGTTCATTCGAGTGGTCATCGTGCAAAACCTAATTAGGTTTTGCACGATGACGACACGAATGAACTGCCGAATCAAGTTCATCTTTAGACAGCAATCAGTGGTTCGTTTACATATCTATTACCTGTCGAACATGACAGTTATTTATCGCGAGTTCGTTCGTGGTGTCATCGTGCAAAACTTAATTTTTGCAGTCGAATCTCAGTGACAATCCTCTCAGCAGACCGTTCAATTTTGTTGGTCTTTGAGCGCTTGTTGAACGACATATTGCACGAAATATTCGTTCAGTTTGCTGGAACGGTTTGTTGTTTTTTTTCTCTTGCAAAAATAGTGTGAAAATTAAGTGTTACCTTTACATAGAAAGAAAATTTGTTGTTATTCTACGTGAAGTAGAAGTATTGTGTGCTCGGGCCCTGTGGTGGAGGAGGAGCACTATGAGGGAAGCTGAGCTGCAAGCAACCGGGCGGGTCATAGGTGGTGGATAATGCTTAGTCGCGATAGCAACTCGTTGTGACTCGCGACCCGAACCATGTAGCGGGGGCTGACTGCAGGTGTGGGTAGGACGAGGTAGTGGGCCCTACACGTTCTAGGCCTAAAAACCACAAGACCTAAAGCAGTTGGTCCTGACAAGGCGAGTTGGCGCCGCCTTTCAATATGCACCTGGCCCAAATCTCTCTCTTCTCGCGGTCCTTCAGCGTTACTGCAAGGTTGGCGCAGGCCTAGCTAGCCGCCCATAAAAAGGACTTGCTCAGGAAGTTCAACAAGAAAATTCGGATGGATCTAATCGGCTCAGACCTTTGCGACGAAAACGGACAAGAGATTGGAAACTCGGTACGTGGAACTGTAAGTCTCTCAACTTCATCGGAAGCACGCGTATACTATCCGATATAGTGAAAGACCGCAAGTTCGACATCGTAGCGCTGCAGGAGGTGTGTTGGAAGGGGTCTACGGTGCGGGTCTTTCGTGGGAACCACACCATATACCAGAGCTGCGGCAACACACACGAGCTGGGAACAGCTTTTATGGTTGTGGGGGAGATGCAAAAGCGTGTGATCGGATGGTGGCCGGTCAGCGACAGAATGTGCAGGTTGAGGATCAAGGGCCGGTTCTTCAATATCAGCATAATTAACGTGCATAGTCCCCACCTCGGAAGTAGCGATGACGACAAAGACGAATTCTACGCGCAGCTGGAACGTGAATACGATCGCTGCCCAAGACATGACATCAAGATCGTCATCGGCGATTTCAATGCTCAGGTTGGCCAGGAGGTGGAGTTCAGACCGGTGGTTGGAAGGTTCAGCGCCCACCAGCAAACGAACGAGAACGGCCTAAGACTCATCGACTTTGCCACCTCCAAGAACATGGCCATAAAAAGCACCTTTTTCCAGCACCGCCTCCTGCACCGATACACCTGGAGATCACCCATGCAAACGGAGACACAAATCGATCACGTCCTGATTGATGGACGGCATTTCTCGGACATTATCGACGTACGAACCTATCGGGGCGCTAACATCGACTCGGACCACTACCTTGTGATGGTTAAGCTGCGTCCAAAACTGTCCGTTGTGAATAACGTACGGTACCGGCGCTCGCCGCGGTATAATCTGGACCGACTGAGGGACACCGAGGTCGCGACTGCCTACGCGCGGCATCTCGAAGCAGCGTTGCTAGCGGAGGAGGAGTTCAATGATGCTCCCCTGGAGGACTGCTGGACCAGAACTAAAGCAGCCATCAGCAATGCTGCGGAGAGCGTCCTGGGATACGTGCCAAGGAGTCGACGGAACGAATGGTTCGACGGCGAATGCCAGGAGATATTGGACGAGAAGAATGCAGCACGCGCAGCGATGTTGCGTCAAGCCACCCGTCAGAACGTGGAATCGTATCGACAGAGACGAAAGCAGCAAACTCGCCTTTTCCGGGACAAAAAGCGCCGCCTGGAAGAGTCGGAGAGAGAGGAGATGGAGATGCTGTATCGTTCTCAGGATACACGGGCGTTCTACAGGAAGCTGAATGACTCTCGCAACGGCTTCATGCCGCGAGCCGAAATGTGTAGAGACAAGGAAGGTGGCATCCTGACGGACGAACGTGAGGTGATCGAAAGGTGGAGGCAGCACTACGATGAACATCTGAATAGTGCACAGGCGGACAACCAGGCGTTGGAGGAGGAAGATTATGTCAGTGTTGCAGCCGAAGGAGATGTACCAGTGCCCACTATGAACGAGGTCAAGGAGGCTATCCAACAGCTCAAGAACAACAAAGCAGCTGGTAAGGATGGTCTAGGAGCAGAACTCTTCAAAAGGGGACCGGAGAAACTGACGGAATGCATGCACCGAATAATCGAAGAGATCTGGGACAGAGAACAGCTACCGGAGGAGTGGAAGGAAGGGGTCATCACCCCGATATACAAGAAAGGTGACAAATTGGACTGTGCAAACTACAGGGCAATCACAGTGTCAAATGCCGCCTACAAAGTGCTATCCCAGATCCTGTTCCGGCGCCTATCACCACTGGTAAATGGATTTGTCGGGAGTTATCAGGCCGGGTTCATCAACGGCAGATCAACAAACGACCAAATCTTCACTATACGGCAAATCCTCCAAAAATGCCGTGAATACCGGGTCCCGACGCATCATCTGTTCATCGACTTCAAAGCCGCATACGACACGGTTGACCGTGTAGAGCTATGGAAAATTATGGACGAGAACGGCTTCCCTGGGAAGCTGACAAGACTGATTAAGGCTACGATGGATGGTGTACAGTGTTGTGTCAAGATTGCGGGCGGTTTCTCTGAACCGTTCGAATCACGTAGGGGATTAAGACAAGGTGATGGGTTGTCCTGCCTGCTGTTCAACATCGCACTTGAAGGAGTTATGCGAAGAGCGCGGTTCAACATGCGGGGCACGATTTTCACGAGGTCCGGACAATTCGTGTGCTTCGCTGATGACGTGGATATAATCGGTAGAAACAAGGAGACGGTAGCAGATCTGTATACCCGACTAAAGCGCGAAGCGGCACGAGTAGGACTGAGGATAAATGTGTCTAAGACAAAGTACATGCTGGCTGGCGGAACTGAACGCGATAGGCAACGTCTGGGCAGCAGTATTACGATCGACGGCGACGAGTTCGAGGTGGTTGACGAGTTCATCTATCTTGGCTCAATGGTGACTGCGGACAACGACACCAGCCGGGAGATCAGGAGGCGCATTATATCCGGAAGTCGTGCCTACTATGGACTCCACAAAACATTGAGATCCAGGAAACTTCACCCCCGCACGAAGTGCACCATGTACAAATCACTGATAAGACCGGTGGTTCTCTAAGGGCACGAAACGTGGACAATGCTCGAGGAGGACCTGCAAGCACTCGAAGTCTTCGAAAGGAGGGTGCTGAGAACGATCTTCGGTGGTGTGCAGGAGAATGGAGTGTGGAGGAGAAGAATGAACCACGAACTAGCGCAACTCTACGGTGAGCCAAGTATCCGGAAAGTAGCCCAGGCTGGAAGGGTACGGTGGGCGGGGCATGTCGTGAGAATGCCGGACAACAGCCCCACCAAGTTGGTGTTCACCTCTAATCCGGCAGGTACAAGACAAAGAGGAGCGCAGCGTTCACGGTGGCTGGACCAAGTGGAGCGAAACCTGGATAGTATCGGGCGCCGACGTGGTTGGAGGCAAGCAGCCATGGATCGAGTTACATGGAGAAGAATTGTTGATCAGATAAAATCTTAAAAGATGTAATATCAGAAATATATATAGAAGTATTGTGCAGGTATGTAGTGTTAGTTTGAAAAAATAAGTGGAAAAAACTTCAGAAATTCTGCAGTAAAACTAGTTCAACGGGGCTCCAACTCCTCATATTAAAAATGGATCAACAATGGACCTCTGTCTGCCGGGTTTGTTGAACGAAAAAAATGGCATTCGGTACAACGGTCTGTTTCAAAATCGGCAAATGAAGGCCCCGTGTTGGCCTCCCGTTGAACGATTGATTGGACTTTCATTGGACCAATGATCCAACGTATTGGACCAATGAAGGACCACCGTTGAACGTTTTTTTCTAAGAGGGAAAGGTCAATGTGGGGTGAGTTTTTGAGTCGATAACAGATAAGTGACAGAAGAAAACCCAAAATCTTCGATTTCCAAAATTTCTGCCATGGAAAATTTAAGCGATGTATGGAAGCGGATTTATTTGGTGTTTCATAAACAGAAAAACCGGAATAGTATATTTTTTTTTATTTTGCTGTTCTCAAAATGTGCTCTCACTCAGAATCGCTTCGAGTATGTCCCATGAAACTATTTCACTATTTTTATGATAAAAAAGTCTATTGCAAATTCGATCTTGCTTCAATTTCAGTGATCATATTCTTCAACTCTACAATGTGAGTTTCCTTCTCGATGGAAGTACATAGATTACCAGCAGCATGGGTTCTATCCGGAATGCAGATTCTCCTATGCCAATGACACAAAAATCTATTTGTGTTTAAGTATGCTCTCTGGAATACAAGGATTGAAGATGTTCAACGCAAATTTGTGCGATACGCTCTGCGATACGCTCTGCGCCTGCTACCGTGTGGTGACCCCATAAGTTTACCACCATATTCCGATCGATGTCATCTATTCAATCTCGAGCCATTGGAAACACAACGAATCATTGCTCAAGATACATTTGCTACTAAACTGCTTTTGGGGCTAGATTTTGGGGGACATTGACAGCCCATCTTTGCTAATACGGTTAAGTCTCTACGCACCGGAAAAATCACTTCGTCAACGCAACTTTCTGCTCCTGGAATCAAGGAATACGATTTATGGACAGCACGCACGAGTTTTTCCAGTATTTCGATTTTAATATGTCGTCCCGTATGTTTCATCAACCTTGACCTTTTTAATATTGTGAATCGTGTTAATTATTTTAGTTCAATAATTTTTATTTATTAAGACAAACTATGACAGATGAATCATAACAAAAAAACAGACAGAGCATGGAAAGGATCGGGCGAAAGTTAGTGTCGAATATAAAGGTGAAGATTATTCTTAGTTTCAGCTGAAACATTGTCGATGGATAAGTGCAACTTTTTAAACAAGATACAACAGGTTGCATTTGTATATACATGTATTTAAGGTATTGGTATATGAGAAGCATATATGTAAAATTTCCTTTAGCTCCTACTCTGCGTTATTCCGACGCACGACCGCATGATATACTCGATGTAATGATAACCGTCGCCACAGGTACGCTGGAGAGAATCATCTTGACTAGGCTAGCCCCATTGATAAAGAAGGCGAGTGGTCTGTCCAACGAACAATACGGGTTCCGCAAAAGCAGGTCTTCGGCGGATGCCATAAAATCGGTGGTAGCTATCGCGGAGGCCGCTATTTGTTGTATTTAATATAAACACGGTTTATAATAGTTCACATCGATTTATTTCAACTGAAATACAGAGCGAATTCATCTGGCGTTTTAAACTGCTTCCCGCTTAAATACTGTGTCTTTCTCTTTTTTCAATCGTGTGTCAATCGGAATGACAAACGAGGGGTTAGTACATAACGTAACATCTTCCCCACAATAAAACAAAATTAAAGCTGATATTCGGAAAATCGTGCTGGTAACCGTATTTCTCTTTTTGGGCGTTCGTTCAATTTCGAATCCGGTGGAGAATGACCATTCGACCAGTTTTCCGAATCCATCCTAGTAATCGGCGATTCCGTTGAAGTCTTTTGACAACTAACTGATGGATCTGCTTTGTCATCATTTTTGTTTTGATTTGATTCCACATAAGATTCGTTTCCTTTGGATTCACATGTTGAGAGATTTTGCGGTTGCGGTGATAAAGCGTTGCGCTGTTTCACATGTACAAGACTTCGACGATATTTACTTCCTTCAACGTCTACCAAGTATGAGCGTTCATTGAAGCGGGTAGCGATAACACCTGGAGTCCATATTTTGGATGTTGCAGGATCTAGTTGCACATAAACTGGTGAACCAACTTGAAGGTCTGGTAAGTAGCGAACTTTTCTATCGTAGTGGTTCTTATTTCGTTTACGTTGTTTTTCTATAGAATATGGGACATCTTCGACTACCCTTGGAAGTAGACGTTCGGCGCTAGTTGGTACTCCACACCTGGTCGACCGTGAGAAAAGGCGTGCCACCGGACTCGAACCAATTTTGTTCGGGATGTTACGCCAGTGTAGTAACGCATACCAGAATTCGGACCCACTTTCCTCAGCCTTCTTCATAAGCCGTTTTGCAATTTTTACAGCGGCCTCCGATTTTCCGTTTGCTTGCTGATGATGCGGCAAAGACGTTACCTGTTTTAAGCACCATTCGGAGGCAAATTGAATCATCTTGCGATTAATGAAATTTGTCCCGTTGTCAGACAGCACAAGCTGAGGAATGCCGTGTCGTGCGAAATTTTCTTTACAGGCAGTGATGACGGACTCAGGAGTTAGGTCTTTTAAAAGGTTTACCTCAAAATAATCGGAATAGTGATCCACTGTTACCAAAAATTTTTGTTTCATTCCTTTGTAGTCTGCGAGAAATACGTCCAACGATACCATCTGGAATGGATATACAGGAATTTGATGGGTCAACATTGGTGGATTTGATTGCGATGCTGCAAATTTAGCGCATACTGCACACTGGTTCACGACATCTTTCTCTTGGGAACTCATCCCGGGCCAGAACAGATTGGCGCGTGCTAATTTCAAAGTGGCTTCTATTCCGTTATGGCTTGCGTGGCAACTATCTATAAGCTTTCTTCTTAAGACGTGTGGAATCACTATACGGTCATTGCGAAACACTAAACCGTCTTGCGTTGATAATTCGTGTCGATAGTTAAAAAAGATTTTTGCACTGTCAGGCACCTGATCGATTGATTTAGGCCAGCCTTGTTGTGTAAACTGTATGATAATCTGCATTGTTGGATCTTGTTCCGTATGTTCCGAAATTTCAGTAAGCCTCGCATCTGAGATGCTAAGAAATGTTTTGAGTTTCATTTGAGCTACTTCATCTAGTACACTGTACACATTAAATTTCTCATACGTATCCGAACTTTCCTGGTAATTAACTGGAGCGCGAGAAAGGGCGTCTGCTACCACATTGTTCTTCCCGGCAACGAATTCAATTGTTAAGTTATATCGTTGTAATTTCAACAGCATGTGCTGGAGACGCTTCGGGGTTGAAAGAAGTGGTTTGCTGAACAAGTTTATCAATGGCTTATGGTCCGATTTAATAATTGTTTTTGGATTTCCGACAATTATTTGATCAAATCTGGTACAAGCAAAAACTATTGCTAACAGTTCCTTCTCTATTTGAGCGTAATTTCTTTCTGTTGGGGTCAAAGTTCGTGAGGCGTAACCTATAACCCCGTCACCTTGAAATACAGCAGCTCCTAAACCGAAGCAGCTTGCGTCGCATTCGATGGTCAACGGCTTCGTTACGTCATAATACTGTAGCGTGTCTATATTAGATACTACGTTCTTTATCAACTCGAATTCTTTCTGCTCGGTGGGTGCCAAGGTGTAGTTTCGACGATAAGTTTGCGGAGGCACGTGAGATTAACGCTCAGATCACGAATGTATCTGCTCAGATAGTTAACCATGCCCACAAACCTATGAACTTCTTTTTTGTTGGTAGGGGTCGGATAGTTTTTTATGGCCGCCAATTTTGTTTCATCTGGTCGTAGTCCTTGGGTTGTTAGAATATGGCCATAGAATCTAACAGACGTCTGACAAAGATTCAATTTCGAGCGATTAAGTTTAACATTGTTTTCTTTAAGCCGGAGAAGAAGAAACTGAAAACATTGATTGTGATTTTTTAAGGCTTCTTCGAGCGTATCGCCTATTCCGAAAATAAGTAAATCGTCCGCAATGCACTCAACGCCTTTTAGATCTTGGATCACCTCCTGTAGTTTTACTTGGAATATTTCTGGAGCCGATGCGATTCCGAAAGGTAAGCGAGTCCACCGATATCTGCCGAACGGTGTCCAGAACGTTGTCAGTTTGCTACTTTCCATGTCTAGAACTACGTGCCAAAATCCATCGTGGAAAATACACGAGCCTTGCCGAGTTCTGGAAGGATTTCGTCCAATGTAGCGAATTGTAAATTCGGTCTGAGTAGTGCTTTATTTAGTGATACTGGATCCAGACAAATTCGTATACCGGTAGGTCGCTTAACCAGGACCAGATTGCTGACCCAATCACTGTGGTTTGTCTCTTTAACGATCAATACTAATACTGATGCGAGTTTGTAACACTGTTTTTTCCGCGATATAGGTGATAATGACGCCGGAACAAAACTATACACAACTCGCGCCGACTTCTGACACCATGTTGTATTTAATATAAACACGGTTTATAATAGTTCACATCGATTTATTTCAACTGAATTACAGAGCGAATTCATCTGGCGTTTTAAACTGCTTCCCGCTTAAATACTGTGTCTTTCTCTTTTTTCAATCGTGTGTCAATCGGAATGACAAACGAGGGGTTAGTACATAACGTAACACTATTCAACCCAAGCGGCGTGAAATTCGCTACTGTGTAATAGTAACGCTTGGCGTCAAAAACGATCACTGAAACGTCAAAAACGATCCCCTTCAAAAGATCACTGAAGCAATTGCGTGTGATGCTTGACGACAAGCTCAGTTTCATCAAGCACGTTGAATATGCCGGCAAGCGTGATTCAATGTCGATTGTGGCGCTCTCGCGAATGATGGCCAAGTTTACTGACAGGAGTGACAGTTTCAATCCTCAAGTACGGCAGCCCGGTATGGACGTCAGCACTTCATGTGAAATGTGAAACGCAAAGTACAAATGCAAAAGCTAGTGTGTCTCCGCGTGATCAGTGCATATTGTACGGTATCTGGAGATGCAGCCTGTGTGATTGTGAGTATGATGCCTATTGGACTACTCATCAAGAAGGACGCGGAGTTCTTTGACATGCGGAGAGACAGAAACGCCTGTAGGACTGTCAATTGGGATAACTCAACCACGGGCAAGTGGACTCACCGGCTCATTCCACGAGTCTGCGGATAGATCGATAGACTCCACGGCGAAGTGAACTTCGGCCTGACGCAGTTCCTCATGGGCCACGGTTGTTTCAGGTGGTACCTTCAAAGGTTCGGCCATGCAGCATCTCCTGCTTGCCATGGCTGTCCAAATGAGCTAGAGATGGCAGAATACGTTCGGTTTGCTTGCCCCCGCTTTGCGACATCAGAGAACTTAGTTCAGAGGATGTGCCACAGTGGAAAGAACTGGAACACAGTGTCTGTAGCGTTGTCTTTATTATGTCTCTTCAGATGTGGTTTATTACAGTATGTAAATGTATGAGTATCAAGGTGATGGTTATCTACGTCACATCTCCCCTTCGAAAAAAAAATGAACATGAATTTACTTATAAGTTTAGTCGTTCAATCGGTTTCACCAATCTGCCAGATCTTGTTATGGTTTGCGGCAAGTGATCTGTGTTGTTCTGACCTCTGGCTGCTTCCATCTCCGCTAGTTGAGTTTTCTCGCCGAACTGATACTGCTGTCGTTGCTCTCCTAGACCAATTTCAACCTGTCTTGCCTCTGGGGTAACAGGAACGTCACAACTGACATCGGGCTGAGCGTTGATAAGTGTACTTGATTTTTTCACGTGCTTTGTGTTTCTGCGGTAAATGTCTCCTTGATCATTTTCGACGAGGACCGACCTCGGCGTATCTGACCTTGCGATTACTCGTCCAGATTCACAGGTGTTCGTGAGAAGATTCTGCAACTGCACGCGATCATTTATTTCGAGGGGTTGACGAACGTGAGCTGAACGATCGTAATAGGCCTTCTGTTTACATCGTTCCGCTTCCAAACTCTGTTTGACGTCTTCTATCACCCTTGGTTTGAGTTTGTGACTAGCAACCGGTAGAGGTGAGTTGGTGATTCGGCTCATCAGTCGTAGATTTGGAGATTGGAGTTTCAAGTTTCGTGGAATATTGCGATAGTTAAGAAACGCTAACTGCACTGAGCTGTTGTCTTCATGACACTTTTTCAGAATATTTTTCGCTATCTGTACAGCACGCTCACTTAACCCATTGCTTTGAGGGTGGTAAGGACTAGAAGTTATGTGTTTAAACTTCCACTTTGCCGAAAAGTTCTTGAATAGCTGCGAGGTGTATTGTTTGGCGTTATCGCTGTTAAATTCTTCAGGCGTCCCCCAAACAGCGAACCATGATTGCAGATGTTCGATCACTTCCGAAGATTCCAACGATCTTAGTTTTTTGAAGTCGATCCATCCAGAATAGCTATCAATGATAACTATGTAATTTGCGCCATTGAAATGGAATATGTCTGAGCCCACAATTTGGAACGGGTATTCTGGAACTTCCTTGATTATCATTGGCTCTTTCACGTTGCTGTGGCTATGCCTATTGCAAACTCCACACTGTTCCACGAACCGTTCAATATCGCAACCCATGGATGGCCAGAATACTAATTGTTTTTCCCGCTTGATGTTGGATTGTATACCGAAATGACCAGCATGTACTATGTCTAACGCCTTTCTGCGTAGCTTCTATGGAATCAACAAACGGTCTCCTTTGAAAATTATACCCTCGTACGTAGAAAGCTCGTCGCGATAATTCCAATATTGTCTGAGCGTTGGGTCGATCGTTTCAGGAAGTTTTGGCCAGCCGGCATTAATGGTTTCAATGAGTTTCCGAAGAGTGGCATCTTCACTAGTTTTCTCCACGATATCCTTCATCCAAGCTTTGGACACGTTGAGACAGACGTGCACTTCTAGTTGATCTTCGTTTTCCGGTATTGGATTGTCCACGTCTCGACTTAAGGTATCAGCAATAGGCACGTTGTTTCCTCGAACATATATTATTTCTGGAGCATAGGGTTGTACGTCAAGAATAATCCGCTTAAGTCTTGGAGGAGCTTTGTCGAGAGGTTTTTTGAATATCGACTCTAATGGTTTATGGTCGGTGTGTACCGTCACTGGTTTTCCAAAAATATAAGCGTGAAATTTTTGGCAACCGAAGCAAATGCCTCCTTCTCAATTTGTGGGTAATTTCGTTGGGATGAGGTCCCATAGCATGAGAGCTGCAATCGACCGAGAGTATGTCTTGCTTGGTGACATCATAGAATTTCAGGACTGGTAATGAAGTCAAACGATGCATTATTTTATTGAACGCTGCTTGTTGTTCCTGTGCCTATTGCCAGGTAACGTCCTTCTGCAAGAGCTGCCTTAGAGGTGCTGTAATTTGGGAGAGATTAATGATAAACTTTGACAGATATGTTACCATTCCCAGGAGGCGTTGTAATTCTTTCTTATTTTTAGGTACTCTCAATCTTCGAATCGCATCAATTTTTTCATCATCAGATTGGAGACCTTCCGCTGATACGATATGTCCCAGGTAGCGTACTGATTTTTTGGCAAATTGACATTTGTCGGAATTCAGTTTCAAACCAGCGTTTCTTAACTTGCCGAGCACCTTCTCGGTGATCTCGTTCAGCTGGTCCTGTGTTTCGGCATAGATCAGGATATCATCCATCGACACGTCAGTTCCATTAATTCCGTCTAATAATGTTGCAATTAGGTTTTGGAAGACTTCGGGTGCTGATGCTAGACCAAACGGCAGACGCAAACATGAGTAACGACCCCACGGGATGCCGAATGTCAGATACTTCTGGGATTCCGGTGCTACTTTAACTTGCCAGAAGCCTTTTTTGCAATCGAGGATAGTAAACCACTTAGCTTTTCTAATTCTGGGTGCAATTTCCTCGACGGTGCGTAATGGGTAGTGCCGACGAAGAATATTTCTATTTACGTCGGTCGGATCGATGCACAAACGGATTTTGTTGTTTTTGCGTACGACGATCATGTTACTAACGACGGGTGTAGGTTCATCTTGCTTGATTATCACACCCATTTCGACCATTCTATCTAACTCTGCCTTCACTTCATCGCGTATCTTGTGCGGAATTGCTCGTGTTGGACGGATCTCGAATGTTGCCTCCGGTTTAAAGTCTAACTTGTACTCGAAATTCTTGAAACAACCCAGTCCATGGAAAATATCATCTTGGCTGTTGATGGAATTAATGCGCTTTATCAATTCCATTTCTACGCAGGATTTTTTGCCCAGAATCGGGACGACTTTCAAATCAACTACCTTGAAAGTAATATCGACTTTGCGTTTATTCACGAACCCTGTCACCGTTAGTTCGCCTTTCACTTTAGTTTTATCTCCGTTGTACGAAACGATGTACTTTGTTTTCGAATTCTTGAACTGTTTACTAATTTTCTTTGCAACATTTAATGGTATTACGTTGCACTGTGCTCCGCAATCTAGCTTGCATTTCACCTTCATGTTATCAATTATTATATCTTCGAACCAATCGCCATCATCATCATCTGTATCGACTGCGTGCAGGTACAGATCGATCTCTGCCTCGGAAGAGTCTTCTTCATAATTTTTCTGTATTGTGGCAGCTGTTTTTTCCTTGGGATTTTTCTTGTCTAGTTCCTTCTTCCTTATTTTAAAGCAACACTTCGCAAAATGACCAAATCCTTCACACTTCGAACACTGTTTTTTGTAGGCTGGACAACTTTTTTTAGTGTGTTTCGAGCCACAGCGTTTACAGAGGAATAATTTATCATCGTCGTCCGATCTAACAGTGTTGCAGACCCGATTTTCGGCATCCATTTCCTTCAAAGTTTCAGTCGTCTTCTCACTTGCTTTGCAGATCTGGATTGCTTTTTCTAATGTTAGTTTTGAGTCACTCAACAATTTTTCGCGTACCTTTTGGCTGGAAATTCCGAGGACGATTTTGTCTTTCAGCAATCGATCGTTGATATCCATGCCCTCATGTACTGTACCGAAATCACAATCACGGATTGCCGCTCGCAGTTTGATTAGAAAATCATCAAAACTTTCACCCGGCTGTTGATCCGTTTTCAGGAAAATGTACGTACTATATGTCGGGTTCGCTGTTGGACAATATGCATCATTAAAAGCTTTTTTGATAGCCTCCGGGTCGTTCTTTTCCTCTTCCGTTAGCTGCAAGCCTTTGAATATTCCGATGACATCTGGACCAAGTCTATTCATTAGAATTCCCACTTGGCGTGCTGCTGGTAGGTCCTTAATTCCGGATGCTTGTTCGAAACATGTATACTGTTGAATCCAATCCTTCCAGATTCGGGCTTTGTCGGAATTGTTTTGCATGTGAATATGTTCCGGTGGGTGAGCAAAAAAATTTTGCACTGGTGCTAGGTTAGGTACGACTGCCTGTCGTGTACTAGTCATTTTCTGCGGATTGACTCGATACTACTGATAATAAATGATTCCGCGATCCGATACCAGTTTTTGGGTTTTGCGATATTTTTTTGTACTTTCCGGAATCTATACTTTATAAATTTTCCGATTTTTCTCGTTAATTAAAAAGACACACTTCTGACACCATGTAGCGTTGTCTTTATTATGTCTCTTCAGATGTGGTTTATTACAGTATGTAAATGTATGAGTATCAAGGTGATGGTTATCTACGTCACAGTGTCCTCCGCGACGTCCCAGATCGCGGGCATCTTGAAGCGGAATTGGAGCGCAGAATAAGCGTCGGTTCGGGAATTTTTCCGTCCTCGGAGAACTCTCCGTCGGTGTAGTCTAAATCCTTCGTCGAGGATTAGTCGAGTAGATTACGACGTAGCCCGTATGGATCGTTGAAGCACCAGTGAACCGAAAGCCATCCTCCAACCGGAATCACTGAGCCTAACAATCTTGAAAATTTTCATTTTATATTGATCGAAATGATATTCTAATGAGCATTTCAAATCTAGAAATATTTTCCAATATGACATTAATGGTAACAGTGTGTTGAATAGAAAATAGTTTATGCAACGAATTGATTTCTATTATCTGAATGGCCATGATATGTGATTATTTCAGAAAGAAATGCGCTACGTTTTATTTTTTTATCATACTATTCAGATTAAACAACAAAACAGTATAGTAATCCATCTTAGTGCGTCCGATTTTTGTGATACGCACTGTAGGTATTACTTTTCGTAAGCCTACGTGCTGGAGTTACACAAATAAGTTGGTCAAGCGGTAATATATATCTACGAGAGTAACTTGGATGAAATTAACTATTCGTTCAATATCATTAAAAAACAATATTGCTCGAAAATGCAACGAACGTCAATGATCGTTGTTCGCTTTCCTTCGCCTTTGTTCGTTAATCGCTCTTGTATTCGGACTTGTTCGTATATTCGGGAGCGAACGAAGCCGATGCAGCATCGCTGCTGGCACACTAAAAAAAATTCACACGTTAATCTTATGTAAAAAATCACGTAGATTCCAAAAACGGCTATATCAACGTAGTTTACGCGATGTTCTTAACAACCATCGTATCATGATTGAATATGAAATGGAATGTGTATGTCAGAATTATTGATGTTGTCACATATTTTTTATGTGTCACGTACCTACTTCAATTCATTATATAAACCATATGTTCATTTTATGCTCAGATGCAAACGCAATACGGCGTCTGTTGAAAAACCTAGAACAAACTACATAGGCCAAATCCAAAACCAACCCTCAACAAACGATTTGCACGACCATTCGGTATTACGCGAATTCTGTGCATCAATTTATGTGTAATTTATTAGTATTTATTAGTAATTATTAGTATAGAACTTAGTAACAGTTACATGAAAATAATGTGACTATTACGTAAAATTTGGTAAAAAGTAAGATCAAATGAAAGTAATTTTACAGCACAATTTAAATAAACTTCGTGAAAATGTCACGAAATTATTCTATAGAATCTACAAAAAAAATCACGTAGGGATTACGTGATACCAATGTAGACTAAGAGTTCATGAGTTCATTCTGTGCCACCTATACTTCATATAAGTATTACAAAAAAAGTTATATGGATAAAAGTCACATACATTTTCACGTAGCATTGAAGTGCGGATTTTTCTGAGTGCATGAAGGCCTTTTCCACACAATTGATATTCGCATTTAACAAACCCCCGAATGACTTAAAGCGAATATGGAACGAATATTTATGCAGCGATCATCGTTCGTGCTGTCTTTGAAATTCCCTCATTGCTGCTACTTCACGAGATATGATGAATTTATTAGATGAAGAATGCTTCGCGAAGAATGGATTCCAACGATCATCGAAATGACGCTATTCGAACCAATTCGAGGAGCAAAGTAATTGATATATTTTTCTTTTTTGGGTGGTGAATAGTTCAATGTTATTCGAGATGGGTGTGACTAATAAAAAAATATATGCACTGAAGATGGATGAATGAATTAGTTACACGAAGAATATGCGCAACATTGTTAAAACGTTAAAATGTTCAAATTCGATTTATGATAATTTCTAGCTAGACTATGATTGCTTTGAACTATTTTCTCTCTACAATATCAATAATGTTCTCTGTTTGATTTGAATACAAATTATGGTCAAGTCAAATGAAAAAAATATTTGTTCCGGTTGACTATATTGGGGAAATAAACTAACTCTTTATTATATGTCAACTAAAAATGAGTTGATGTTATCGGCAATGTCTATGTTGATTTAATGCTGCTATATGGTTCAATTTATCTAGGACCTTATACGGGTAATGATACAACTAAATTTACTGCTTAAATGAATCGTATTAGTTTTATTTCTCATACACCGGAGCATTTTTCCCCGTACGAATAAAACAGAGCATTTTTCTCTCCCACGGAAAAAGTTTGTGCATGTCTTAAGAGTAAAATTTTATCTGATTTTTCTATTTCGTAAAGGGGTTTCAACATTTCAAACGTATGTATTGAGAATTAATAATATTGTTGAAAATTGTATAACTTTACATAACACATTATTTTTACAAAAAACATTTGAAGCAGAGATCTTGAGCGGACGGATGAAGCACCAAATCCTTGGATACTAATAAAGATACCAGGGCATGATTGTGAAGTGTGAATAATTTGTGGCGTAATCGACATTAATTTGATCATCCCAATATGCCAACACATACACGCACGCGTATACAAATCAGTATTACACTACACTCGATATCCTTCTACCTACTGTAAATATATTTTAGTTATGATTAGACAATCAAGCCTGATAGTTCACTATCGTCCGAAACTAGTCCGTCTGTATTCCACATCGGAACAGCCACACTGGTGACCCCGACGTGATCGTTACGGAAATTATTCGTTTCGCAAGTTTTTTATTCTATATTTCGAGCCGCATACGCGAAAACTCCGTAGTTTATCTACATCGAACGTAGAAAATCCGACGTGAACCGCGTGTAGAAAATCCGACGCGAACCACAATGCCAAATAACGATGGCGATTCCGCCATCATCAAATCTGAGGATGACGCTAAAGAACCTGCAATCATTGCTAAAATTAATTTCCCGGACTTCGATCCCGACGACATTGAGACATGGTTCATATGTCTGGAAGCAGCATTTAGCGTTAATGGGATCAAAAATGATAAATTCAAGTTTGACGCTGTAATAGTCGCCCTTGGTTCCCGCGCGAAATTCGTGCATTCAGTGATATCAAGATGTAATGAAAATACACGACCTGAAGACGTCAAATCGATGCCTCATCGACACTGGGGCAGATATATCTGTCATACCACCATCATCTAGAGAACGCCTTACACCAACTACATCACACCAACTTTATGCAGTAATTATAAATTGAAACTCGTCACTACTGAGCACAAAATTGATATATTGCTTGCATGTCATCAGACACAGTCGACAATTGCTTACGGTCGAGACGATAGAAACAAAGACAATACAGTGTAGTGAATAATAGATTGTACGAAATGGGCAAATACGATTTAACAAAGCCTGAAACTTGGCCTACAAGGCCAAATTCAGTTTGTATTGATTTCAAGCGCTGCAAAGTTAGACCAGCAGCAACCGAAATTGAAATCTTGCTTAAGGAACGAATGCATCTAAACGTTACTGATGTAAGTGAGATTCAATTCAACAAGGCGTCTAACTGTGTGTACATTATTTTCAAACGTGGAAAAGATGCAATTGCATTTGCTTCGGTTAATAACGGTGTGCACAGTGTTGATCATGATAATGTTAAATATAAAATCCCTGTGTACATGATGGACAATGCCATAGAAGTACGCATGCATGACGTTCCCCCGCAGACCAGGGATGAGTTCGTTCGGGAAAGTATGTCGCAGTACAGTGAAGTTCTTTCCATCGGAAGGGAAGTATGGCGGAATTTTTTTCCGGGTATCCGGAATGGCGTGCGAGTAGTACGTATGCAACTACGTAAAGCAATTCCATCTTACATCATTTGTGATCAAGACGGGATACATCCGTGTAAAACGCTGATTACGTATGAAAATCAACTGGTTACATGTCAGTTTTGTGAACAACCTGAACACTACGGAAAACCTTGCACTGAAACTGCAAAAAGGACATCTTCAAACAAAAATAAGGACAACAGCCCAACAACGGAAACTAGTGAGCGCAGTAGTCCTGTTGTACCATCAAACCCACCAGAAACTGCAATTAATGCACAATAAGGCGCGTCTACAGCAACTAACAACCAACCCAAGAATGCGAATTACAAGGAAAACGAAGAAAAAACGGAAACCAACAACGATACCACCGATGCGGCAATGGAGGACGAGACGAGCCACGAACAAAGTGTCCCTCACTCATCGCAAGATAAAAATGGAAGCTCCTCTCCCCCTAGAAAAAGGGTGACAACGAGATCCAACGGTAAACAAATTATTTTATCTAATAAAAACATGGCTCATTCGGCCACGTAAAGCTTGTACGCAAATTGGCCTGAATAAAACATTTTATATAAAAAAAAGTTTTAGAGGTATTCATACATACTTTTCTAAGTTAGCGTTCTACTCCATATTCACGTGTTCGTCAAATCTTAAAGGGTCCCTATCCTTAGCACTATTTTTGCAGTCATGTTTTTGAATATTCCACACTTCGAAGATATAACAAAATGGATTTGATATGCTGATGGCAAGACATTTTCAAAAGACTTCAACTAATCATCAAATTCTGATGCTCGAGTTTATCGATTAACGATATGCTTTGGAAAAAATACTTCTGTATTATCCTACCGTTTGAGATTTGTAGTATTAAAAAGGACCATTCGGTTTTAAAAGATTGCGTTTGTATTTAATTCTCTCTGTGACACTTAACACACTCCGCAATTGACATGGCGGGCCTCCATGAATTATGCGAACATTCGTTATCGCGCTTCCTCTTGGCCTTTGCCGCCTCGTATTTTGCTTGCATGTATTGACACATGTTCAAGCTTTCACCAATCTTTTACAAAGATAAAACTAAACGATTTTCTACATTTCTTTTATATCTTCAAAATAACTGAACGACCAGCAGCTGGATACTGACGCAATCGCTCATATATTTCAATATTTAAAAATCAAAATGCTGTACGGGATTCATTTCTGGTATTCAGAAGGACCAAATTGTAGAATTCTCTACGATATTAAACACTATTCGGAATATTTTTCTCGAAAGCGATGCAGCAAAATGATAGTTCACGTTCGTTTAGCGCAACTTTCGCAAAGCGAAAAGATCATAAAGCAAATCAAATTATTCAAGATTTGCACTAATCTGATGATCTTTACATTTGATTTGCAAAGAATCAATCTTAATAGATCTTTAGATAACATTTAGAGCCATTAGAACGGCTGATTTTGTATAATGTTACCCATTGTTGTCCACTTTTCGTTTTCTTTTACTGCAATACAAACGATCAATAGCAAGATGATGCAATGACTGTTGTTTCAAGTGAAACTCACACTGCGAATGTCCAACAACTAGTTGATTTTCTGCGTTTAGGCTCGAGGAACGGAACCTTATTGTCACCAATGACTGAAGCACCAGTTGAATAATGCCGGCTGTAGTTCCACTGTCTTGGCGTAGATGTGTCTCCGTTAATGAATTATCATAGACTGTAGCTAGCAAACGTGCATCATGGTCTATTTATAGACTCGGTTAATTTTAATGTTTCGTGTTTGGACCATTTTTTCACTATTTAAACAATGTACAACTACGAAAAACGTAGTCCTACGTAAAAAAACATGATTTCTAATTTGAAACGAGGTTCTTCATATATTTGATTATGCGCATGTCAAAGAAAAAAGGTTTATACTCACACTACCATGGTTTTACGTGAGTTACTGGTCGATGCTGTTAGTTGGTAAACGCTGACGACTTAGCGGGTGCCAGAAACGATTTCCCTGTCGTTTGGTGGCAGATTCGGATCTGTTGAAGATCCGGAATTCTGCTTCTGGTTTCCACCACGTTCCACGTCGATAGTTCGTTTCCGCAAAAGGTAGCGTCGACGAATACTGCTCCCTGCCTAGCGCGTGGTTAATTTTTGATGATCGGTGCTCTTCCGGTCGGTTCACTTCGATGATGGGGTCAAAAGTGGTCACTAAATTAGTTGGTCGATGTGACGGGAATTTCGCAGCACGAGGAAACTGCACAAAGACACGCATCCAACGACATGTTGGTTTTAAAAATAGCACTGCATTGCCCACAATTTGCACCTTACATTTGATCGATTATACCGACAATCACTGTGCTCCAATAGCCTAATTTACCTTTGACTTAGCACTGAGAAGGGAAAACTATGTTATGGCCAACGACTAAAGAAAAGCTTACGATATTTTAGAATACCTAAAAATTTACACCCGGGCACGGCACAACAAACTAAACCACTCCTGCCTCTTCCACGATCTAGAACAAAGTGAACGATTTAATCCTAATCCTCAGATATAGCATGAGTAAGATATTCCCTTCCGGAACTACGTAATAACTTACGAAGATTTCCGAAACCCTGCGACATACGATTTCAATCTTCCCCGAACATGGCCAGAGCATGGAACTCTTATTAAAGAAGTTTGGATCAAGCCGATCGGTCTCTTTCAAACCCCAGAGAAAGAAAGATTTCCCACTATCTCGTATTCTCAATGTAAAGTCTTTAAATGGTAATAGTTCAAATGAGGGGGCGATGCCCACGTCGCGACCATCCGTCGAAAGTAACTTAGTTCCAACCAGTGAACCAGATCCGGCGAGAGTGTGCGTACTATAAATTCATTGGTACTCGAATAAACCTCTCTCGCTCTTTTCGGGAAAAATTCTTAAGAATTTATGCTATACTGAGAGTTGGCTTTCAGTACGAGGGGTCGCATCCTAATCAAAATATACAGTAATGCTACACAGTCCTACGTCAATCTCGCGGCTACATCTCATTACCTACTCCAAGTTTTTCGACACGGATTTGACAAGTAAGTCATTGAAATTAATGTCATATTAATAAGTCTGTCGGCAGTGAGTGAACGAATGATAGAATGGAGTGATTGAATATTGTAAAAGTTTTGTTGAATGTAAGTCGATTGTTTGCTTTTCTTGTGACTGTTATTTGATGTAAATTTGTATTTGAATTGTAAAATGTATGTACTTAATGACGAAAAATATATGTTGTAGGCGTCCGACGATGGCTGAAGAGTAGTAAGCCGAAACGTTATGCTGAACAAAAAACGTTAAGAACAGTGTTTCAATTCTCACCGAAAAAAATCAACAAACAACTACTGCCATCTGTTCGACTATTCGTTGCGATCTTTCAAAGCGATTCACTACGTTCTCGAAGAATAACAAAATAATCCTTCTTCCAACTGCAACAATTTAAAAATTTCTCTCACGATTTCTCTAAGTGTAAAAGACAACTTTATTTTCTTGTCATATGAATCACACGAGGATTCGATCGGAACAGCAGAACAAAAATTTATGATTAAGGGAATGTAGCACCCAAATAGTGACGCGATGTGAATGCTGCTGTGCTGTGCAAACAGTTTCATCGCTATTGATTTTTATGTTAGCGGTTCACCACTGAGCCTTTGACATATGTGGATTCATGATTACTTAAAAATGTATAACACTCCATATAGTTCCTTATAGATTGTTGGAATTGCTTCTACCCTTTCCGAGAAATTATGCTCCTACTCGGATCCGAACTTCCGAAACCGAGTATTTGAAATTAATGTGATAATTAGCTCTTTGGTCTGTCATCAATCGCTCCGACCAACAAACTTTGCTGACGAACTTTGAATCAATTTTTTTGGGGAATCGGTCCAACCATGACGGATGAAATAAAGGGTACATTTTTATCACCCGCACGCACATGCATACGTATATACATAAACGAGCGCAAATACACACGTAAAAAGAATTATATATGAAACTTGGCCCTCCGATTCCAGTCTCACATGATACGTCGGTTTTCACAGTTATTCAGTAGGGAGCAGATCATTTCGCCGAATTTGCCTGTTCGCTGAAAGTTACAACGTAGAGATTATTCAACTGAATACATCGTTTAGTGCATAAATATCGCTTGGATATTTAATTTTGTTTTTTGGGTTCTAAACCGGGCCCATTTATGGATCCAGGATGTACAATTTCAACTCCTCATTAGACGAACAAGTCTATGTTGACCAACTGAACACTGGCGTTGGCCAGGAATTGTGCATTGATCCTTTCACCATGTGCAATTTCGTTCCTGAAATATTTAAAGAAGGTATTAAATAGAATGTATGTTATGCATTTGCATAGTAGAATATGAGTTATGTATGATGAGTGAGTGGAGCATTAGTATCTAAGTAAAAGTAACGAATGTCTGATAAAGCACGTAGCATACTACAATGTAATCTAATGCTTATGACAGATATGTGATATTGGAATCACTGTACACCGTAAAATCACATGTCTGTCACCCTAAATCACGGTGGTATCACGCGAGCATCATGATACAACGGTGATTTCCGTACTACGGTCATTTATCATTGTACTGTGCAAAATCACATCACTGTTTACTGCTACCAGTGCCATTGACGAGCGATGGGGAACTCACGAAACAATATTTCCTTCTTCAGAGTATCAAATAATAAACAACCTTTGTTTTATTTTGAAAAAAAAATCTGTAAAATGCAGTAGCAGTAGCATAAAACTTATACTTTTTATCAACGTTGTAGCTTATTTACAAAAAGCAGTCAAACCAAGAAATGTTCATAAATGTTGTGAAGTTTTTAAATACAAATAAGGAAAACAATATATTCATATTTGTACATAAAATCAGCACTATTGAGTAATTGTTTTCTATTCAATAACAAGTAAATTTGTTGTTGAAATGGATTTAGAACACATAATGATTCATATGTTGAATGCACATATGGTAATAATAAACGATAAATAGCCAATACATCAATAAATCAATTGTGTAGTCACAACTTTAAACTCCTCAAAATGCTAATAAAACCATTATGAGATTATATACAATTTTCGCACAATTACCATTCTTACACAATCAGAGGAAAACATTGAGAAATCGATGAATTTATAAATATATATATGAATTTTAATTTTTTTCACATGTTTGTATATAACTCAAAAATTAAAGCGATGACATGTACATTTTTTGATTCAAAATATTGAAATCATTACCACACTGAGAAAAAAACCATAGTAACCGCAAACTGTTTTTCATTGTCATTTCTACTATACGCTAAAATAGTAGCAAAGACCATGATATATGACTATTCGCCATCTGTATTGTATAAATTACTAGACAACAAAGACTACGACTTGACTAAACTATTTGTATTTATGACTTTTCTGGCATGGTCATACTGACAATGGTAGTCATCTCAAATATAAGAACAAATAGTTAAACTCACAATTTCTAGTAAGGTGAAATTGCTCTTGAGCCTTGATATATGAAAAGCGAAATAGTTATTGCTACCATGTGAATATGTTCACAGTATAATAATGTTACCATAAATAGATACATGGTTTGATAGACGATTATGAAGTTTGAAAACACTATTCATGTAGTCCATATCAACAGAATTTATGTAGTAATCACATTATCGTGTATTTTTTGTTTTTTAACCGACTATGTATTTCATTTGTGCTGACTATACAAATTGTCAATAAACGAATGTTCTATGTTATTGTCACATAAAGTTACAATATAACAGAAAATTTCGTACGTGGCTAACACAACAGTGATTGATATAAAAAAAATATTTTATATTATGACTTTGTGTAATTTGGTAGGTCTTGCAGGTGAGTAAAGTTTGTAGCCTTAATAGTTTCCGTCATTGAAATTCAATTTTTCAACCATTTTCCCGACAACGGCTACGTTTTCCAGTGAAATCAACGTCTCGTATACGATTTATTATTCATTATCGGTCGCTGTAGAAATAACATCCTCAGTGTCCACGTTGCTATTCAACATTTCACTAGGCATGTCATCATTTAATATGATGTGAAAATAAAATAAAATTCCATGAAACTATTTTGTTGTTCTTGTTCTAGAATTCAAATTCATAAAACTTTTTAACATTAGCTCATGTTCTGCTGATCTTCAGCATTGTTGAATCAACCACTGCCTTTAGTTTCGAAATAACTAGAAGTGAAATGTTAAAAATACCATGGCTCTGGTTATAGCGAAAACTACAATGTAAATAAAGATTCGGTCATGGTTAGCCTAACCATCTCAATCGTATTAGTTATTCATACAGTATACTGTTCAATATTACTATTCTAGAGCCGATACCATTTATAGTAAACATGAACTTGACTATTGTTGAAATCATCTGATTTAATAGTCGGCTGAAAACCACTATACTCGCATGGTCAGGTTGGCCCTCTATATAGTAACTGTTACCATAATATTTTTCTGAGTGCAGAAACAATGTATTGATGATCAAAATTATATATCCGTTCAAAGAATCTCAAGAAATTTGGTACAAATACAGAGAATTTGTGTTATTGGAAAAATTTTGCCAAACAACATGAAATAAAAAAAAAATTAAAATTTCCGAGTTAAATTGCATTGCACAGTGGACAAAAACATTTGTGGCTTAACCTTATACTTTAGAGCTATGATGTCTTCAAAACAAATGATCAGTGAAGATAAGCCATATGTCGATGTACATAGTATTAGGGTGGCTCTTATTATTAAGGTGATCCAAAACTTATTTTCCGGATTTATTGAGATAAAGGACTGCATTTTTCGACAAAATTGTAGATAAACTTATATCGAGCAGCTTTGCTGAGGACATCATAGTAGTATCTGAAACGGTTTTGGCTATTTTTAAAGAGCAACTAAGGGTGTTCCTAAAAAAATCAGATTTTTTGCTCTAGCATTTATATTTTTCTCTTTTCGTATAGGTATCTTTGAACATATTTTAGAGTTTGTTAAAACCAATTTTTTAATGACTGGCGTGTTCAGGTAGCGTTTTCTGAACCGAAGTTATGAGCAAAACTAGTTCAAAAACAGGTTATTTTCAAACTGCTATATCTAACATTGAGGAAAACGAAAAAAATCCGTTTCTTGTATTTGACAAAAAATATTTTCGAGCATTAAACAGGAGGCGGAGGAGATATTTTTTTAAATTTTTTTAAGTTATGTTCATACATTGGGTTTTTTCATTGAAATATATTCGTATCAGTCATTTATTAGCTATATAAGGTATTTTTGTCTTCTAAAGTGTCAAATTAATTCAAGTGCATATTCGGGAAGAAATCATTCTGCATTCTTCGGGGAATGCAGAATGGTGTCGTTTTTGTAAAATCTCTAACGCCTCTCGGTGGTTGGAGGTTTTATCAACCGTGCATTTTGGCACCTTCAGATCGTTCAGCATCCTTTCGGGGATGCAGGACGACTTATTTCTTTATATTTTGTGCTGTTTTCACAACTCACCCAATTCTCAATTCCCTTCCATGTTCCTTTTATCCTTCCCTTCCCATCAAGAAGTTGATGAAAAGCTACGCAAGGCACGAATCTCCAAATAACTAGGGGAACATGCCACTTCAGCCAATTAGTTCTGATAACATAGGTGCAGGGTTTCATTCAGTAAAAAGCATTCAAACGAAGAGGTTGTTTTTCAAGACGAAGTCAACTGTAAGCTGCAAATAGATTGGTTGGTTGGTGCAAATCGCAAAGGCTGCTGCAAAGCCAATATTCGGGGCGATTCCAGTTTCATAAGTGCCTGAAATAGTGGAACTCACTTCACTGAGAAAGATGGCCTAACCGATTTGAAAATTGTTTCATTTTGTAGGTTACACTAGTTCATGCACTAGCTTTCATGTTTTTCAAAAATCAAACAAAACTGTTTGAAGAATACATTTTTATATGAGATATGAGAAAGGCATCATTACACAACTAGGTGGATAAAAACAAGTTTTACTTAATTTCGAATGATTTTTTGTGCTAAATTCAGAATTCTACTTTTTCTAAATTGTTTACTAATAGAAAATTCAAATAATTTTCGAATTCTATACATTCCGAAATAATTCTAAGTTTGTGATATTTAAATTCTAATATTCTATCGATTATAATTGATATCGTTTAGGATAGCGGAAAATTTAAGATATATTTTTTTGTTCTTAATTGCTTGTAAAACAAAAATCAAGCAATAATTTTTTTTTTAATTGTAGTTGGTTTCTTTGGCCATGGGTTAGTATATAGAATTCATATAAATTTACGTTCTATTTCTTTTTGTACAAAGATATTGAAATAATTTAAAATTTTCGTGTTGTCACAAAATTTATTTTATTATTAGAAACAAATTCTACGTCTCTTTGAAACAGATGAAATCAAAACGGATTCCAATATTTTCCCTTTGATTTGCAGAAACGTTGGAGCGCAATATATATCAGAAATTTTGAAATTTCCGATCTTCTACCGATTTTTTGAGATTTTACGGAAAACATAAAACAAAAAAAACCTAATTTTAGTAGTTAACAATTCCGTTTGGGTTGTGCATAAAAATTGTTTAGATCTTTTGTCCAATACAAAAACATTATTATTTTTTGAGTTTAGGTATATTTACCAACATTTTTAAGATTTTCAGTGAAATCCAAGTTTCAGTTTTTTTTGTAAATTTTGTTCATAATAAATTTCCAACTAAAATAATAAAAAAATATATGTCATAAAATTTCAAAGTTTCGATTTGTTTTTTTTCTCTGTAGAAATTCTCTGTATTTGTACCAAATTTCTTGAGATTCTTTGAACGGATATATAATTTTGATCATCAATACATTGTTTCTGGTAATGATTCCAATACTCTGAATCAAAAAATGTACATGTCATCGCTTTAATTTTTGAGTTATATACAAACATGTGAAAAAAATTAAAAATTCATATATATATTTATAAATTCATCGATTTCTCAATGTTTTCTTTTGATTGTGTAAGAATGGTAATTGTGCGAAAATTGTAGCTGGTATCACTAGCAATCGAATGATGTATAAAAATATATAGGTCATCGCTTTGAATTTCGAGATATTTACGATCATTGTAAAAAGTCTCATCTTTTCTTAGGTCATCTATCTACAGTTTTCATTATAACTTTGGGTAGACAACACTATTTTTAGTTTTTTTGTGCGTTTTGTTTGTGGAAGTAGTACCTTTCCAATGGTGAACAAATTTTGAAGATCGGTTGACTAACAACAAAGTTATGACTCGGTAAAGTTGAAGTATTCAATGTTTTCTATGCGACGTTTAAGCCAAAGGAACGAAAATTGGGAAGCAGATAGGGCATATTGGGCGCGTGAAAAAAACTTGGAACGGGAAAAATTAAATTTTCATTGGTTTTCCTTTGTCAATCGTCTGCTACAAAGTTTTGGAATCAATCTACGAACTTCACAAAATTCGAGGGTGAAAAATTTATTCAGATTCGTTGAAAAACAGCTGAGCTATGACAGCTCAAAGTTACCGTTCCAACTTTTTTTGAGGCTTGGTATTTGGAGTGTTAATCACCTTTTCGGTAGAAATCATCTTCGTTGCATAAAAAAGTGCTAGTGTTCCGAAAATTAGTTCTGAAAGCCTTTCATACTTCCTCCGTTTTATATTTTTATTTGGTTTTACGGTAGAACATCAAAATTGTGGACATCAAATTTTTTTCTAATGTTAATTACATTTAAGTAGTGAAAGTAAAAATCATGTATCCCCTGTATCCCAGAACAAACGTGTCAAAAATGTACTTTAAAACCGTAAAATTTTATATGAGTGATATTGTCATCCGAAGAATGCTCACACACAAAATTAGTTTTAATTCAGAGAGGCATTAATTATATCTGTCATAAATCTGTTACTAGGAATACACTTCAAACCGCAAAAAATATTGCGGTTTCTATATTATCGATAATCGGAGCTGGGAAATTAAGCAAAGTTTTGAGTTGTTCTGTTTCACTGTATTTTCTTTCTGTGCGCAAAACATGTCTGTCACCTCATCGTTGTACGCGTACAACGTTGTACAGAAATCATTGTACGGAAATCACATGTCTGTCAGTGGTATAAGAGAGGGATACTTTCAATATGCAACTAACAACTATGTGTGGAAGTTTCAGAGGCAGTTATCCACGCCATTTGTGGTTCCAAAATGTAACAATAAGTACATGATTCGGTCATCATATAACCAACTGCATACTGCAAAAGAGATCAAATTTGATTAGTAGATCGCTTCTCTCCCTTAGATCAAAGTGATACAGATACAGTCAAGCCCTGGGACCTTGACAGCATCATTCAATTTGTCTCAAGGTTGTGCCAACGTCCAGGGAAATATCGCTTGGTTTTTTTAATATAATAAAAAAAATCCGTGAATGCAACGTCGTAGTGTATTCAAGTAAAGTGAACTCTTAAACAAGAACGACTGTTCCACTACCCGACGTTTCGGTTACCGATTTTGTTCTTTATTAAGGAAAATATTTTTGTGCATGAAGTCTTTTTAAAAATGCTCCCAGTTAGTTCCCACCGGAGTAAAAATACATAATTCTAAATTATTAAACTGATTTACTGTATCTTGATGTTTGCAATACCGTCAAAGCTACTATACCAGAGAAAAAGATAACACAAACGCAATTTACTCAAAAATTTACTAAAAATTCATGATTTCATTTGCATATGACAGCTTTTTATTTTGTTTATACATCAAACCAGACTGCTTTTTAAACTATGCTTTTTATACAGATGACTTTTTGAATGTTTCACAAGACTAGAACAATTTGCTAGCAGATAAAACGATCACTATAGTCGAATGTTTGACTTCCACACGAATTAGGAGGAGGATCATCGTTGTCTGAGTCATGGTTTCTTGGTACCACAAATTTGTTGGTGCCAACACGACGCTGTGTCATTTTTCGGTCTTCATTTTGGATTTCCTCATTGTAAGATTCATTATCACCGAGTATACTATCTCGCAAACGCGGCGGGAGTTCTTCGAATTCAGGAAGCTGACAGTCTGTTACAGAGCTTGAAATAATAGTAGTATTAGATGCTGTTTTGACGAGCACTGCTGAATCATCCATATCCTCATCCATGTCCAAACTATGCGTAGTTGATGGTATCAACATTTGATAGAATAATATGTAAGGTGTATTTGGGCTTGACAACGAATGAAGTTCATCTGCGGAGCACTTTGTTACATAGTTATCATTGAATTTGTACCAAGAATCTGATTCATCTTGCGCATAAGTATAGTAGTGACCAGAGTCCATGCTCGTACCAGCATGTATAACGGCTGCATACAACGAGTAGTGAACAACATATGGAGGACTCATTTCTGACACGATTCTTAAGGATATTGCTTCATCGTGCAATACTTTATTCATCAATTTTGCCCTTGTATGTCTTTGCTGATCGTATCTAAAATGTTTCAAAGTAAGAATTAAATTTCTCGGTGATTTTAGAATACGGATGGAACGTTCTCCGTCGCACAATCTTTTGCATTTATCACAGTAATATTGGTTATCGCCTATCAGTTTTTCTGAGGAACAATAAAAATCAAGTAGCTTTTGAACGGAATAATTCGTCTCTATATCATTTGGATCGGGGAACGATAGTTCAAAAGATCTAAAAGCATCTGAATTGGTACTTTGTGAACCACATTCTTTACATTCGTATGTCACAAACAATTTTCCATCAAACGTCTTTTGAATAAGGGTAGGTGGGAGTAAAGGTTCATTGTGATGTGCTTCATCCGTCCTATATTGACCTCCATTTTTAGAGGACGATATTTCTACCTGAGAATTCGTTTCATCATGTGATGGAAAACATCTTTTGCTTTTTTCATTTTGCTCCAAATATTGATTTTTAATCAATGCTCTTTCTTGTTCATGAAGTTTCTCCAGAAGATAACCTAAAAATTCGGACGAGTCCTGCTGGAGTCCAGGTACAAAATCGGGTGGTCGGGCAGCTGCAAGCAATGCTCTAGGCGTCAGTTCTGGTCGAGCTGAATGTAACAAGAAAGCCAGAAGCCTTTGTATTTGTGAAAACAATGGTGCCTCGATTTTGGACAAGAGAATCTCACGACTGAATCTGAAATCGAACATAAAACATATATTTAGCAATGTATATAATGTACTCTTCTAAATGTTTACATATGAGCAGTTCCACCGAAAAAGGTGAGAACCATAGTGTTATAAACCATTCGACTCAGCTCGACGAGATCAGAAAATGTCTGTGTGTGCATGTGTGTCTGTATGTTTGTGCACTTTTCAAAAGTTTTTCTACATCTCAATTCTTTCAGATATAACTGTACCGATTTCAACAAGCTAAGGCTCGTTTAAAAAGCTACTATTGCAGCATTGATCAAGTTCGGAAATCAAATGGCTGTCACTTCTGGTTCAGGAGATATAATGGTACAAGTGACGAAACCAACGAATCGCGTTATTTTTTACCGTTCAATTTTCTCAGATGGTTGAGCCGAGTTTGTTTTATATTATTAAGTGTAACGCAATCTTTATTTTTCAATGTATCTGTCCATACCTAAGAAAGTCCATTGCACAACCAGAATTAGTATTGAACCAATTTACACTCAGTGTGGTTTGTTACTGGCGTGGAAAAGATTTCAGTATACACCAAACACATTTTCATTGAAATTCTGCAGAATATTCGCATTCGCGGATAATGCTGGATCATCATCGAGTGCTGGATGAGATGATCATCACCTTTTCAAGGCTTTCAAAATTTCAAAGAAATTATTAAAATTAAGCGTATTTCACATAGATACAAATAAGTACACGTAAAACACGAAAACGTGTCTCATCCATCTGGCAGTGAGATACTTTATTTTATCGATCCATTTCATTTCTGCCTCCGACTGCGATTTCATTGTTCTAACAGAAACCTGACTAAACGATAATATACTTGATGCAGAACTCACTGACCAGTATATCATTTACCGATGTGATCGCAACAATCTTACAAGCCGGTATCTTCGAGGTGGCGGTGTTCTGATTGCAATTAAAAAAGGCAATCAGAGCAGTATCATGACTGTCCAAGGAACCCTCCGAACCCTGTTTATATGAGCAACATGCAGCCTGTGTGAATGAGCTCTCTAATAAACTAACTAATCGTGATAGAATTGTAGTAGTAGGTGATTACAATTTACCAATGTTGCGTTGGAGCTTTGACGAGGAAGTTAGATGTTTTCTTCCTAATAACGCATCTTCAGAACAAGAATTGTTATTAGTTGAATCCATGATCGCTACTGGGTTGCAACAAACTAACAATTTGACGAATTTAAACGGAAAACTTTTAGATTTGGCATTTGTTAGTTGCTCCACTGACTGTGAAATTTTCGAACCGCCCTTACCTTTGATGAAACTGGATCAGCACCATTACCCTTTTGTTCTCACAATTCAAGCTTCACACACCTTATTGACGAATGACAATGCAGACTTTTATTATGACTTCAATCAGTGCGATTATCAACTACTGAATGCGGAAATCTCTCGTGTAAATTGGATGGATATACTCAGACTCAGAGGATGGTAGACTTATTTTATCGTGAATTAGATTCGATTTTTCGACATCTCGTGCCGCGTAGGAGACGCGTGCAAATCGAACAACAAGCGGCCTTGGTGGAATGATGAGCTGAGCAACCTTCGGAATCGGTTAAGAAAGGCTCGTAGAAGATTTTTTCGGACAAAAGGTGAAGGAATAAACTGTTGGTGCGTGAATTAGAGCATCAGTTTAAATCATTGAACGTATCGTGTTTTCGACTCCACGTTTCTCGACTGGAGAACAGTTTTAGGGAGGACCCGAAACAGTTCTGATCTTATCTGCAAAGTAGAAAGTCTTCCCGAGGATTTCCTGAAAGCATCTACTATTGAAACCAATCTTCAACAACATCTGTTGACTCAGCCAAACTATTCTCTTCTTTCTTTCAAAGTGTGTTAAGTAATAACTCACCACCTTTGTCAGAATCGTACTTGAATAGTCTACCGTTGTATAATGTGAATCTACCCGCTGCTGTTTTCACCCAAGACGAGGTGCATAATAATCTACGATTAGTTGATGGATCAAAGGGACCGGGCTCGGACGGCCTTCCACCATCTTTTGTAAAGCAATGCTCATCTGCTTTGGCTTTGCCGGCATCTCTTATTTTTAATCGTTCTCTCGCTGAAGGCTATTTTCCTGCGAAATGGAAAGAAGCTGTAATAGTACCAGTTCACAAATCCGGAAACGTACATGACGTCACGAACTACAGAGGCATTTCTATCCTTAGCTGCCTCCCAGCGTATGCTGTTGGATATTTTTTACCCGTCAGTAAAGCACATCCTCACAACCCATCAGCACGGCTTTGTCAAAAAACGATCAACTACTACGAATCTAATGAGCTACGTTTCTACTCTGATTGACAAGCTTGAAAAACGACAACAAGTTGATGCGGTGTATTTTGATTTTTCTAAAGCTTTTGATTGTGTTCCTCATGTACTCGCTGTTGAAAAATTGAGACGAAATGGATTTCCTGACTGGATAACAAACTGGATTCTTTCGTATCTTACAGATCGTAGTGCTTCAGTTCGAGTCGGAACTGTACATTCTGATCCTTTTGATATTACATCAGGTGTTCCACAAGGGAGTCATCTCGGACCACTTCTGTTTGTGCTATTTGTGAATGGTCTTTGCAATGAACTGTCGTCGTTTAAAGTAATGTATGCCGACGATTTAAAAATTTACCGAATCATCGCAAGCCTTGTAGATTGTTGTGAGCTGCAAATGGACATCGAATGTGTCATAGATTGGTGTGATAGAAACGGCATGAGTGTTGATGTTAATAAATGTAATACCATAACATTTTCACGAGTTCAGTCTCCAATTTTATTTGAATACTCAATAATGGCGAATCCAGTCAAAAGAGTTTCTTCTGTAAAAGATTTAGGCGTAATTCTCGACCGTAAGTTACGCTTCACCGAACAGCTTTCGATGGTTATTGCTAAAGCTTTTGCCGTCCTAGGACTTATCAAACGCAACACTAAAGACTTTAACGACGTTTATTGTCTCAAGGCTGTTTACATTGCTCTAGTGCGCAGTATTCTAGAATACGGAGTTGTAATCTGGGCTCCATACCACAACGTTCACATCGACCGGATCGAACGAGTGCAGAAATGTTTTGTCCGATTCGCGCTTCGAAGACTTCCTTGGCTTAATCGGCTTCAGCTACCACGTTACGAATATCGCTGTGTTCTCATCAACTTACCCACGCTGCAAAACCAGCGGATATTTCATCAACGACTTTTCGTTTTTGATTTGCTTAATAATAACATCAACTACCCCACACTTCTGGCAAGGATTCACATCAATGTTCCGGGAAGATCTTTGCGAAGAATGGAATACGATCGAATACGACGATCAGCTCATCGCACACAGTATGGACAAAATAATCCAATGGATGTTTGCTGTAATCAATTCAATAGAGTTTATGATCTGTTTGATTTTACTATGAACAAAGACACATTTAAATCGAAAATATTGTTAAGTTAATGGTTTTAGACTAGATAGATAATAATAAGTCTGTGCTATAGTTTTTACTCTAATCGAAGACAAAAATAAAAAATAAAGCACATGTTTTTCAAAACAAAGTCGTTTATCTGCCGAAAATTGTGGCTAGAAAGATTGGTCATCTTTCTCACAATGCTTCACATATAAAAATGAGTAGGACAAAATAATTTTTTTAATCCGGAAAATCTCAAAATATATATGCGTTTCTCACATAGAAAGGTTAGGCAATCGGTGTGAAAACCTACTTCACCATTCGACTCAGTTCGTCGAGTACGTGAAATGTGCGTGCGTGTTTATGTAACGTTTTTTGCACTACCTTTTTCGAAGATGACAGAATCGATTTTGACAAACTTTGATTTAAATTAAAGGTCCTATACATCACGATACATCACGATACTATACGCATGTCCAAACGACATGATCAATATCCCGATAATCTGTTTTATCTCGCCCAAGAAAAACGGTTCATTCTTGCCAGTCATGTTTGAACGAATAGCTTCAATTGCGCTCAGACTATCTGTAAAAAGAAAATAATGGTTTGGAGATAATGTGACGATTACACTCAAACTATAATGAACTGCTGCTAACTCTGCTATATAAACAGATGCAGATTATTGAAGCCTAAATGTGACCGAAACATTATTGTGGAATATACCAAACCCAGTCGCCACTTCAATTCGTGATCCGTCCGTGTAAAACATTTTCTCAGAGTCTATATGCCTGAACTTACTTGAGAATATTTTTGGAATTTCCATCGAGCGTGAGTGATCCGGGATTCCACACACTTCGCGTTGCATGGATGTGTTGGAAAATAACGTTCAGTCAGGGACATTTGAGAGGCTGACACGGATAGGAATATATCTTAAAGGGTTGATTTCCTGTGACATATGGTTATAATACCTTATGATCAAAAAAGAACCGGAATTTTCATTTTAAAATTCCCGCGCTTGTCCAATCGGTAAACTTTTATTCTCTAAACGTTGGCAATACTTTTATACACATTCTGTCAAATTTTGACGCATATAGTACGATTAGTTTTTGTTTGGCGTCTATACAAAGAAGTTGAAAAATTTTCGTGTGGCGATTTTTATAATGGATGAAGCGGGAATTTTAAAATGAAAATTCCGGTTCTTTTTTGATCATACTGTCATGAATCTTGTTTTAGATTGAAGCTCAACTAGCCTTTCGAAGTTATGTATAACCAGGGGATTCAGTACCTCACATCTTATTAGCAGTCGCGATGAAAGTTCCCAAAAACGATCTTTCAATGGAAGAACTCCTCAAGACTCATTGTATGTGTCGGATGCATGTAGGCAATTCTCAGACAACAATACTGAATTCGCTCTATAGGGACTGTGCACGATAACAAGTAGCGCCATTAGTGACGAATAGGCGAAAAAACTCTACCATAGCTTTACACTGTTACCATATGTTCACGCTGAATAAAATAGTCAAAAACCTGTTTTAATACAACATAGTGGTGTAATGATCCTTTTCTCACATCAATCATATTCTTATATATGAAACATGTCTCTTCGATTCTTGAAATAAACCAAAGAGATTGTTTGTGCATTAACTAGTATAACCTACAGAATGAAACTGTTCTCTGACATCGATGAGAAAACGATGTGAGTTCCACTATTTGAGGTATTGCGGGCACTAGAACCCGAGAACGTATAATCGAAGTTGGTTCGTACGGCCATCAACTAACATGATTTTAATTGCAACCGAAAAATATGCTTAATTTTCGGTTGGAGCATAAGATCATTCATTTGAACCTAAGATCAGGAATACCGGACTAAGTGTAAAAGTAAGTGAGATCCTTTTTTGAGTGTATGCCTATTATCTGCCGTCGTTATTCGAAAACCGGGAATACTTTCGAGACCAATTTAGAAAACTTTTTACTTTTTTCGTTTCGACTCTTTAAGTGACGGTACACAATTTTTAACACACTTTGCCCTATCATTCCGGAACCGAAAGTCGGATCCGGATGAAATTCAGGAATTCCGTGTAGAACCATGAGACCTTTCATTTGAATCTAAGTTGGTCATCATCGATTAAGTCATTTCCGAGAAACACACACACACACAGATAAATTGCTCAGCTCGACGAACTGAGTGAAATGGCATATAACACTTGGCCAATTTTTGCTAGTCGATTTTCAAGTGATTGTATAACCTTTCTATATGAGAAAGGCAAAACAGTTCAGTGTTCAATAAAATGATTATTTGTTGTTAGCTTCGTGACTCGTATTTTCAATATACATCAAACTGGCTACTCGTGACATTAAACTGGCTACACGTGAGTCAAACTGGTTACAGGTGAGCATTTTTACGATTACAATTTATTTTCTTTCTCCATTCTAAGAGTGTGGATCATCCTGCGAATTATTTGAACTTTTAGTTAAAATTTGACAGTCGGGCAGTTATTTTTTATCGAGTAGTTAAATTTATCTAAAACTGTGGCCCATTTCAAAGTTTGACGGATGGAAAGTTATTTGGGTCTATTTTACTCTGAAAATAAGGTAATAGCAAATGGTGTAATAATTGCAATTCAGCGAAAGTAAGAATAATTTCGAGATAAACTTACTTCATTTAAAAAATATTTAAACTTTTTATTGAGGTATTTTCTTAGAGTGAAAGAATAAGAAGAAATAACACACAAGCAATTTTTACTAAAGGTCTGAAATTAGAATGTTTTAGCAAGATATTTTTCAGTGTTTCCGGTCAAGTCGATTAAAAAATTATTCAATGTGCTGAGAATATCGTTTGAGTTTGAATGAATGTGACAAATATTATACACAAATCCAACTGCAATGACAGAAAATGACGTGGCCGTATTTAGATACAGAATGAATAATTCGATTCAAAATTTAATAGTCAGTCGATGTTGAACAATCGTTTTTACCACACGCGAATAGTTCCATAGGGTTCGGAATAAAATCCACAGAGAAAATACGCTAGAAAGTATTTTCAAACTCAGTTTACAAGTTTTGCTATGGTAGCATTATTTTTTCCACTCGCCGCCTCGTGCGCTGTCGTCGCCGGGCCACTAAACCACGCCCTCGTGCACCATCATTTTTAAGCGTTCTTCGGTTTGTCCAAACTATTGAAGCAGATGATATCGGGGAACTAAATTTAGATAAAGTGTGAAATGCATGCATTATAACCCGGGTTGGCGGTTCTGTTGAAACAGAAATGCCGTCTGTTGAAACAGAAAGGCCAAGTGCCACAAAAGGAATGTAATGCCAAGACTTTGCTTTTTGTGAAATGCATGCTAGATCTTCGATGATTGGTGCGTGAGTTGTGAAATGTTGGAAAGCAAAATATGAATATCTTATTATTATTATTATTTTATAATAGATTACTGATAAAATAGTTTGGCATGCAACGAGCTGTTTTGTGTGAAAATTTTATTGAGCTTACTTCATTCACGTGTAAAATAAAATCTGAGTTAAATGTTAATACAATCTGGTACATAATATCACTGACGCTGTTGCAAGAAAACGAAACTTCTTTCAAATATTGAATCGATTATTCAGCCAAATGCATCAATAGCAAATTCATCCACATTCAGCATCAATAATGGCTTGATACCTTCGAAGTGTTTCTTGGAAACGATTCGTGCGTATTTTCTCAAAAATACTTCCAAACTTTGTGAAATGATTCAAATCGAAAATAAACGCTGTAAAATCACAAAAGTTAATCGTTAACAATCGCTCGAAGGTTTGCAATTTGCTCGTTCCACCAATAGGTCGTCTGTTGTTCCACGTTCGTGCTTTCCTCGACATTGTTGCGTCGCACGCCCATATCAGGACGGCTACCAACTCTTCCCCATCTAAGTTCGCTGTGTGGTTCTCCAGTGCGAGGGCTGAACTAAACGTTTCACGGTCGAAGTCGGCATTCTTTCACGCTCGATTTGTGTATAGCCATCTTCCACTCTCCAGTTTAAGTCTCTGGCCAGACCGGGACTGCAGAAAGTCACGTCGATAAACGACTCGACTCCGTTCCTCCGGAAGGTACTTTTGGCACTGTTGTTCCCCAGTACCACATCTAGTTTGGCGAGGGCCTCTAGCAGTATCTGCCCTCTCTAGTTAGTGTAGCGGCTACCCCACGCCGTTGCCCATTCGTTGAAATCTCCTGCTATCACGACAGGTTTTTTTACCCACCAGGTCTACGGTCAGCCTGTCGACCAGTTGGGTGAACTGGTCTAATGGCCACCGCGGTGGGGCGTAGCAGCTGCAATAGTATACGCCATTTATCTTCGCAATGGCTACTCCCTCGGCTTGCGTTGTCACCACTTCCTGAATTGGACAATGACCCGTGGTCCAGATGGCCGCTGACCCGGATCTGTCCGCAACCCAGTTCCCATTATCGGCGGGGATGACCCGAGTTCTGCTCCGATCGCTTGTGCACTATTTTTTTAGCACTAGCTGCATCTCGCCAGCTTTAGTACTCCGTTTGGGAGCACTTATCCGTCCTTTCGTCTCCCTCCGTTCGGGCTATTAGAGCCTCCTGGTCCCTCTTGGCCACATTTACGGCTTTCCTCAGCTTCAGCAAGTTTAGCTTGAGGTCCTTGCTGATGTTGCATTTCTCGCTAGTGAAAGCGATGATCGCATCAAGCTGCTCTACGACCGCCGTCATACTCGATAGAGCTTCACCAGGCCCCGACTCCAGAGTCTTTGGTTGGTCCACTGATTCGACGAGCGCATTGCTGTCGCTCGTTTCATCGACTACCACTGTTCCTTCCGAATTCCCTAATTTACTGGAGCTTGTGACCCTATGGCAGATTATGAACTAATACGGTTTTCCGGATAAACTGACGCGATTGGTCAAATCTGGGTCACATCCGAGTATCTGAGACGTTTTCAAGTCCCTTCGAATCTCGGAGAGAGCTACGACAAGGTGATGGACTCTCTTGTTCAATACAACTTTGGAAGGTGTGATTCGTAGAGCAAAAATCGACACGAGTGATACGATCTTCCGAAAGTCCGTACAGCTTTTTGGCTTTGCTGACGATGTTGAGTGTCACGTAACCCTGAGAAAATGATGGAAACATCTAAAAGCCGAACTAGGCGTATCGGACTGGCCATTAATGCGTCAATGCGTGTTCTCTACGGCCACGAGACCTGGACTATGTTGGCTGAGGACCAAGTGTTTTCGAAAGAAAGGTGCTGCAGACCATCTACGGCGGAGTGCAGATGAAAGACGGAACGCGGAGACGGCGTATGAATCACGAATTGCAACAGCTGCTAGGAGAACCACCCATCGTAAGGACAGCTAAAATTGGACGTCTACGATTCGCTCGGATCGTTCTTGAATCTAATCCGACTGGTACAAGAAAAAGAGGAGCGCAGCGAGCAATACGTTCCGAATGGATTATATTTATTGATATAAGTTATCTTCGAAAGTATACATCTGAAATCTGAAATAACTCTGAATAAGCAGTGGGGAATAAGTAAGTTGATATCAGGAATACAAAATAGTTGTGATTGATATTGAATAATCACTGCTAAAAGTGTTAGTATGTATAACAGTCATGAATTTCTTTGTGTTTTCTGTTGTATTGAAGTCTAAAATGAAACAGTTTTAATTGATTTTGTTATAACACTGTTGTCCGAATTTTGCTTCAAGGTATAAAAATAAGACAAAACAGAACGATTAAATATCAAAAATCTCAGCAGGAGGAATTTGGTTTCCTTCGAATACAAGAAAATAGAAATATAGAAAATTCAAACAATCTTAACGAAAACGTGACCAACTCGAGAAAAAACATTCGGATTTGTGAGAAGAATATGCATTACCACAATCTGAAACATCTTAACGGTACATAAAATCTGAAAAATCATTTGATGAATGCAGTGGTCGATCTTAACGGCGCTGAACTACAGAATATTCAGTTGAGCTTTGCGTGTATAACAAAATCTATAAGTACTCTGAAAGCTGAAATAAATTCGCATATATTAAAAAAAATAATAAAAACACAACAGCAGATTTCGACTCCGCATCCCAAAATTACTTTAGGCTCTTGTATCTTAGTTATTTTAGAAAATCTTTTTTCGTTTGGCCAGTATTTGTATGGAGTAGTTCCACTGTGCAGTCCAGGTCAATTGCCATTGAACCACAACATGAAAAACTCTACCCGGAAAACGCAAAAGCCAGCTGTGCTATAAATATGAATGATATGTAATAACAAGTTTTATTCAAAGTCAACATAGTGTAGGTCCCACCCTCCCGAAACTCTTTTACTCTTCTAGAGGAGTATTAAAATTAGAATTAGATTTAGCGCTAATGGCAAACAAGTTATCAAGCGCCATCAACACAAACATTGAATGAACAACTATTATTAGAGTTGCTTAAGTTGGGTTTGCATGATACTGCCGGCAAATGCAATTTTTCTTCAGGTAAAAAAAAATAAAATATATACTCACTGCTTTGTCATAACCAGCGCTTGTAGGACACTATTCATATAACATGTGTTTCCCAAATTAACCAGTCCAACCCTTGCGTTCGTTGATACAGGCATGACATTTCGCAAAGACTCTCGCCATGTAGTAACGTCCAGTATTTGCTGAAAGTTTTCCGATAGTGGATATTTTTGCAAACACTTCTTCTGCAAGAAAACCTAATTACATCGAACATTCTACTATAGATGCAAATTAATCCAATGTACCAATTCGTTGTAGGGTTGCTCGTAACATGGATACTTCACCATCAAAGCGGAGAGAATATCTACCAGCTTCTGGAAAAGACATCTATCGTTATCTTCATTCTGCTCTTTTTGGAGTTGTGTTAGTATTATTGGTACATTCGGTGTTATCTGAAAAAAATATATGCATTTTTATGATTTCATATAAATTGTTCCCAAGTAGACGTACGGCCCGAAATATTGATGAAGTATGTTGGTTTAACTGAAGAATACAAAGTACAATAGGACTTAGTTTCGGTCGAATAAGCGGAATCACTAGTTTTGAGAAATATGAAACGATGATACTCAACGATAAATCCAAAACGAGTTCGAGTTTTTGTTGATCCTGAAATATACAACAGCGTCGTATGTTAAACTAAATTTCAATCAATCGGTAAATTTTACCCGTAGTCCTATTAGAATTTCTTCAATCCATATGTTCAAATCGGGCGCGAAATCCCATGTTTCTAACCAATGCGATAAGGTTTTAAAAATTCTTTTTATCTCGTTTTTATTCTCTGTTTGCTGAAGAATCCATTGAACTCCGTTTTTTATCATTGATTTATCTACCAAAACTAAAACGGCAGACGCGTAGTTCGACGTTTCTTCACCTGAAACAAATTTTTAAATTATGTTGTATTTTTGATAATGTTAGAGAACTTACATGACTTTATTTGTTTATAGAGCATTTCCAGGCAAGCATTAAGTACCTCAGCATACTGATTAGAAGGCACGTGGTTAACTAATCCACGGAAAAATAGAGAAACTTTCTCTATTTCGGTTTTCATCCTCTTGATACCTGCTGTTTCGCGTTCAACTGACGTATGGATAAGGTGCTCGACAATCTTTTCGCAAAACTGATTCAGACTTGTAGCATTTGTTGGAATTGAGTTCGGGTTTGCAAGTAGGATATCAATGATTTCAAGTATTTTATTGATATCATATACCGATTTGTTGTGGGCTAATTCAGTAACATGTTGTTTGACCGCCATTGTGAATTCTAACAAAAAATAGAAATCGATTGATTTTTAGCTATAAATAATGCATTTTCTAATTCATATGTATAGTTTTTTTATTTTAATCTCTACCTAGATAGTCATCGTAAATCATAAACTTGAATATGGTACGAATTTTATGTTAAAAACTGTTGCTTCGGATAGTGTTATGATGGCTACGTTATTAGTTGGAAATATTTCTACGTATCGATTCAAATGAATCCATTATACATTGGTTCACTCTATTACAGGTTATTCAAAATTTAATCAGTTTCTTACTCCGCTGTCAAAGATGAACTATTCGTATAAAAAACGATATTAATAAGGAACTGAACCCGGCGAACGGTCGCAACTAGGTTAAAGACGGGTATAAATAAACGATATAAAAATGGAAGTAAGCGACATATTAGCACAGAGAGCAGACATCTATGTAGAGATTTCAATGTATGTAAGAAATTTTACAGTTTTTTGGGAAAGTGATCACCAAGTAGCTATAGAGGCACTGTGAGCAGTCCAGCAAACGCAATCTCTTGTATGCAGGAAATTTTCACATGCAAAAGGCATTTTTGACCGAGTTTAGCTTTCGGTATCTGTACCTTTTGTGTTTAGACTTTTTGATAAACGTTTTGATCTGTAATGAAGATACACCTTTCCAGCACATGTGTAATTTTTTTCATTCCTGAATAAAAGCCAGGAAAATAGTTAATAGCAATCAAATGCGAAGAAAAAAATCGACCAACCAACCCTAGAGCCGGGGTATTTTGGACTTAGTTTCGGTAGCATTAGTTAGCTTTTTCATCTTCAGTGCTGCATATTCTTCCACCAGCGTTCGCGCTTACGCCTGGTTTCATTTTTATACTCATTCAATGCTGCTTGGTGTTTTTTAATTTTTAATATATTCACGATTTACGACCTTGGCGGTTATCCGAATCAGTTTGCATACTCGTCTTGGGGAAAGTCTGACATTTTCAGGATGGCTTACATCTGCAGCAAATTCTATACTGATGACCGAGTTTTGTTCGAAGTTCGGTCAATCTGCGACAAATTCTGTCAAGAACTCTAAATGCTACTAGTTTTGGTGACATTTGATTCATTAATTATTGGAATCATCTTTTCTATCGACAATTTCCAACTTTTAATGATTCTAATCTCTTATTTCTATTTGTCAATAATTTTAATTTATTTACATTACTTATTTCTCATGTATATTTTTCCTTATAATCATCAATATAATCATTCAAATTATATCAAATTCCGTCCAAAAAAGGGTAACATTTGACGAACGGGTGGCAACTAAAATTTTGGATTTTTTTCGAGGCCTGTATGCTTAACAACAAACGAGCTCAGAGTGAAAGAAGAGTGTGTATGTGTTAGCTCTCTCTCTCTCTCTCCTTTTCCTGCTAGTATTTTCAGTTTTGTTTATGCTTGCTCAGTTTTGCTCAACATGCCGTCGAAATAAGAAGTATTTCGCTAGCGCGTTGTACAGTTCTACAAACTGCACAGAAATCTCGGCAAAAAGTATACGGTACAACATTTTAAAAGCGAAAATGTTGCGGCTTCGACTCTTTACCATATCCTAAGATCCCCAATAACTGCTCGCAAGAAAGTTAGTGGAAGACCAGCCAAAATTATGAACGCAAAAGGACTTCGTTCTCTTTCTCGTGCTTTCAACAACAAGGATTCACTGAGGCAACGGGATGCCTCAAGAAAGTTCTCACATCTGCAAAACATTGAAAAGAGTCAGAATAAAATGCCGAAAAAAGACACGAGCCCCGGAATATACTGACGCACAGATTTCAACGCTGAAGTCCCAATGTCGCTTGTTGATCAAAAATTATTCCGGAAAAAGTTTTGTTTTGGGCGACGAAAGTTATTTCCCTCTTTCGTAGACGTAGATTCCCGGAAACGATCGATACTATTCAATAGATAGTTTTATTGCACCTACGAACTTAAAATATAAGTTTAAACAGAAGTTTGAATAGAAGGTGATGCTGTATATTGCCATTTCCGAGAAAGGTATTTCTAATTTTCGCATTACTCCAAAAAAACACAATCGTTCCTGAATACCCATTCGATCCCATTTGTCCCAAAAAACCACAACACGACAAATCTGCCTCAGTGTCGCTCAATCGAAGATTTCTTCGGGGTTTTGAGCTCCTTGGTGTACAAAAATAACTGGAGAGGCAGGAATTGCAAACAGTTGATTGGCAGAATCAAGAGATGCATTCGGAAAGTTGACATGAATGCCGTACAATGCTCCTGTTCCGACATCAAGCGAAAGCTTCGCCGAACATCCGATTACGGACCGTTTTGAAATGTTCACTAATTTTATTTCAACAATGGAAAATCTATCTTTAATTTCAATAAATCAGATCTTCTTTAAATATATTAATCTTTTTCTGACAGCTTGAGAAAGAAATTCAAAAATTTTAGTTGCCACCCGTTAATATCCAAGTACACTTTGCTCTAAGCTCGTGGTGGGTCTGTATGTTTGTTGTCAACAAAGAGGTCAGAGATAGCTGGACCGATTTTGATCAAACTAGTCGCAAATGAAAGGTCTTCCCGTCACCCTGAACGCTATTGAATGGTTTTGAGATCGGAGGTTTAATTTTGAGTTATACAAAGTGTTATGTTAAAGTTTCCAGTTTTTTGACCATATATGTCACAACTGACCTTGAAAACAAAATATGTTTTTAGACTTAGATTCTGCATGGTAATAGCAATCCAACAAGCCATAGATTGTTAAAGATATTTTTGTGTAAGCGACTTTTCGCCTTATTCCAGTAGCAGGAGTTTTACTCATTTGATGATAATGCGCTGTTTCGGAGCCAAATAACACATGATTTTTTTACTGTTACATACAATTGTTTCTAAGTACCAAAATAACTGTGTAAAACATCTGTTCTCATGGCATTTTGCCTCGGACCGATTTTAGCACGGTTCGTTTTTGGCAACATAATCGTTCGAGTTTGACATGCAAACTAGATGATGGCAGCATTTTCAAGTTGAAAGTAATTCCATAATTATATTGATTTAAACTACTTATAGCAATAAATGCTGGAAGAACAAAACATCCATATACCATTCGAATCAGTTCGTCGAGATCAGCAAATGCGTGTGTTACAAATAATTTCACTCAATTTTTTCGGAGATGACTCAACCGTTTTCTACAAACTCAGATTCATATGAAAAGTCGTATACTCCCAAACAAGGTTCCTAAATTATGTTTGGTTCCGACCTCTGGTTCCGGAACTACAAGATGATATGTGAAACGAAATTAAAAAAGTGTAACTCTATTTTTTTTCAGTGTGACTCATTTTTCTCGTAGATATCTGAGCCGATCTAAGATTCAAATTAATTCTAAGCATCATTTAAGATTCAAATGTAAAGTTTTAAGATTCTATAAAACATCTTGTTTTTCAGTGAGATCCAACTTCCGGTTTCGGAGATACAGGGTGATTATACTAATGTCTTTTTCACATAAATCAATCAGGTTTATCGGGTTAGCAGATTTGGATAGTCGATAACCAAATAAACTTGTTTAAATTTTGGTTGTATTCAGTTTTCGTTTCGGAAGGCACCCAAAAATTTAATTCGCACTACGTTTCCTCAAAGATGTCTACATAAATTTTCAAACATTTTGAAACAAATGTAAACTATACAGCTACTCAGGTGAATTTGTCTGATCTCAACTACACCGAATTTCGAATTCCGGTTCCAGTATCGAATCGTTTCTCAAAGCTCAATCGTTTTCTCAAAAAAAGCCAAATCGAATTTCACAAACAAAAGTTTAAATTAAAATAAATCCAATTCTGACTACCGATTCTGAAATTGTAGGATGATGAATATTTAAAATGCAAAGCGATATAGAAGATGACAACCCCGGAAAGCTTTAGAGTTGGTCTCAAAAATATTGCAATTTATTCGTCATATGGCCATACGAGTCGGCTCTGGAAGTACCTTGAATTACCCTAAACCCTAAAGTGGAAATTGCTTCGACATATCATGAAATGTTTAATCGATTATCACACTTTTAGATTCAAATTCGATCCGATTTGCAGTTTCGACATTTCAGAGTAATGAGTGATTAAAATCTCAAATTGCCGCTTAAAACGAAGGTCATTAAAATAATGTCATGAAAACTGAAACACCGAAGAATATTCATGCAAAAAACACATGTGGATCGATAAAAAAAGGTATCATCTCACTGCTAGGTGGATTAAGCACGTTTTTCTAATGTATCTGTTAGTCAATAAACAATTGGTACATCAGTCATATCATCCCATTTTTGAAATGCAGCATGTTTACGATTTCATTGCTTTGATGGGCAAATAAATCGAATGATAACTGTAAAAACGCACAAGATATCGATCTATTTTTTCCTAACAGGATTCTAAATGCTCGTATAGTAATCAGAATAATAATCAGAAACTACGAGTTTTTCATGGTGAATTCTCCGCTGGTTTTTAGCCAGTTTTATTTCCGATAGCTCAACTAATTTATCGTCTATGAGAAATCGTTCTACAATTGATCTGATTCTTGCAGATCAATGTAATATTTGTAGTGATCTGACTTAGATTCAGATCATCTACTAACGTTCAGGGTCTCAAGTTAAGCAATGATAGGTTCAATTAGTTATATATCCTACCACCTTTGAACTAATCGGCTAGGATATAGATCTCATATCGAAAGCAATGTAAACCCTGAAATGGTTTTGGGCAATATCGATACAACCATACATAATTTAAATCATTACATTATTGAAGTTCTAAAAGCTCAAACTAAATTCAATTCTCCTTCATCTACATCAATATCAACGTTCTTGTGATTCAAATATGGAATAGTTAAAGACCTTTAAAAGAAAATCAAATATAGATTCACTGAACAAATCAATCCTGATTCTAAACCTTTCTAATATTGTATACTGGGCCTCATAAACCAGTTTCAGCTCTCAAGAGGGAACTCAAAAATTCCTTGCAAACGGTAGATAAAATCAAAGTCGATATCTTTTCCAATTTTGTGAGTCCTATTGTCATCTCACAGAAATATTAGCATATATAAGTATTGTTTCAAGATGACATTACTGAAACAAATTATGTTGAAAGAAGGGCAATCAATAGCATACTTAGAAACCTGTTTTAATCCACCTAGTAGTGTAATGATGCCTTTCTCATATATAATACTGTGGTATTCTATTCAAAATGTTTCTCTTCGAATTTTGAATGAAACCAAGGGATTGTTTGTGCATTAACTAGTATAACCTACAGAACGAAACAATGCTTTGCTCGCGTAGGTCATCCTTAAGAAAACGTAGTGGATTCACTATTATATGTACTTCCATCACCGGAACCCGAGAACCGGTATAATCGAAGTCGGTTCGTATGGCCACCAACAAACATAACGTACAAACTCTACTAGTTTTTATTCAAATTTTGAAGATTTTATACGATTTTGTCATCGTACTCTAAATTACTTTACCCTATAACTTCTGAACCGGAAGTGGATCCAGATGAAATTAAAGAATTCTGTATGGGACCGTGAGACCTTTCATTTGAATCTAAGTTTGTGGAAATCGGTCAAACCATCGCTGAGAAAAGTGAGTGAGATCCATTATGGAATATATGACCACTATTTCCGGTGCTACCGGAACCGGAGACCGGGAGCCAGGATAGCCGAAATCGGTTTGTTTAGTTGCTTACTGATAATGGCTATCGATTTGAGTAGTTTTGAGATCAGTTTAGAAAATTTTATACGATTTTTGTTTCGCCGGTTCAAATGACGGTATACAATATTAAACACACTTTACCCTATAACTCCGGAACCGGAAGTCGAATCCGGATGAAATTCAGGAATTCCGTATAGGACCATGAGACCTTTTATTTGAATCTATGTTTGTCAAAATCGGGCCAGCCATCTCCGAGAAAACCTAGTGAGATTATTTGACACATAAACATTCTATATGAGAAAGGCAAAACATGAAGACTCCTAAGAAAGTTCAATATTTTCAGTAAACATTTTCCCTATGTTACCTTGATACTTAGCCAACAATTTTGCTAGTTTGTTGAATATTTATTCTAAAACCTAATAAAAATCCAACAAAAGCATCCAAATTATCCTTATTTTTCAAAATGTGCTTTCGTTGTGTTGTTATTGATAACAACTAAAAAAACTCTGATGCTTCTTGATTGATTTGAAACTGCCTGCAAGTCCTTAAAAATCGTTGGACGAGACATGGCGTGTTGGCCCAATTTCCAATGCAATGTTCAACATAGAACATGTATGGGACAAAATGTTGTTTCAGCTTTTACTGAACATCTCGATCAAACGCAAAATTGGGTTTTGTCTCCTTTTCACTAAAATTCCCAACTTTTTCCCGGTTTTTTCCGATTTTCTCGGTCACTTGCCACCCGGTGTTATATTATGTTATATAATATTATATTATATTATATTATATTATATTATATTATATTATATTATATTATATTATATTATATTATATTATATTATATTATATTATATTATATTATATTATATTATATTATATTATATTATATTATATTATATTATATTATATTATATTATATTATATAAGCAAGACGCACCCTTCAAACAAACAAACCATCAGGCTGATTTAAGCTGGTACAGCGAAATTCTTCATTATATGGCAGGATGTTTTTGCTGGAAGGCTTCGGGTCCTTATATCCCATTCTGGCCTTCTCAACAGCAGTAGTATAAAAGCTAAGCTTGCATCCACTGGTACTGCCATACATACATACATACTTAAAATCGGCCTTCTGTTTTTGCTCGCTAACTCAATTTTGTGTCTCATACTTTATAACATACTTTAAGTCGGCAGACATTTCATGTGAAATCGATTCATATTTCAGTTTTTAACTGATTCCGGTAATAATGGCCGTCATACTCGTAGTAATATTTTGCGGCCTTCAACTTCTACAAGGTTCTACAAATTCAAGTAACAAGTAAAATCTCAATAAATTTTAGATCGTACTTATTTGTGTCAGCATTTATAAGACAAAAAGCAATTATATGTATACTAGCCTAATTACCCGGCCTTGTAAGGAAATATGTTGTGCTGGCAAGGCCGCCAAAAGATTCTAGAAATTATCGAGCCCATTGATTTGATTGTAGTGAAACACAACTTAAACGGCAACAAAACTCCGTACATGCTCAGATTGCGTACGGCCAGCATCCTATCTCAGATCTCATAATCATCATCAGATCATAATTTTCACGGTTTACTCGTCCAATCGAATCAGTTTTATGTTTGATCCCTTTTGTTAGAAAAATTCAAAACACCTTTCTCTCTATAAATACCTTTTTAGTAACCTGAGATCCAAAAAAGTATATGTGCTTGTAACGTCCTTAAATTAATATTCCTTGTCACATCCGATCAATAATACCTCAAGCCCCCGTGGTTATAAACAGTTGCTACTCCCTCCTAGTTTATTTTTACGACATCGCTATTTTCACGTAATCGCTTAAGATTTTTCATTTGATAATGATTATATTATTTGATACAAATGTTTTAAATTTATTTCCATTGGATCGACAGGCTTCTCAATTTGCATAAAAACGCATATTGATAGTATATGTGCTCGTCAAAAAGTATCTCGTTTAGTAGTTGGATCGTTATGCTGACTTACATACACTCGTGTGCATAGACAGATAAAGCTTAATTTTTCTTTGGGTCTTTGAATTTTCCAGCAAAATGGAATCAGATCCTTTGAAATCATTTTAAAAAATTTGCGTTTCATTCAAACAAAGACATCATATTAACAAAATATCCGGCTCTCACATTTCCCGAACAAATCATTGGCAACAACATTTTTTGCGAGCATGGCGCCCTCAGGCGAGTTCGCATCGAATCTCGTACACAGAAGTAGGGAAGAGAAATGTCAAATTCATGCGCGCCAAAATAGCAGCACTGCGCACCCATACAATTGACATGATATGTTCAATGTGACACCGTGCGATGGCGTTGCTGAACTGAAGATTGATTTCGCTCTAAGCTGACAGGGTCTGATTCAAATTAACAATAGCAATACTATCTAACATGACCTTGAAATTCTTGCCCTTCTCTTGTTTTACAAAAGATTTACAAAAGATGAGAGATGAAAATTCATTTCTTCTAGTCTAATTTCGGAACTGGATGTCGAAGCTCGATCGGTTCAGCCAAGGTGAGTTTGTTTGGCTATAAGTTAATAAGACATGCAAGCTAGAAGAATAGTTTTAAGGAGTTTGTTCCATTTTCAACACTTGCATATATGAAATTCATTGCAAATAATATCCCAATGATTATAGAGGCGAAGACTTTGTTTTAATTCTAGCTGGTTGGTTTACCTCGCATGTATTATTTCGATTCAACCAATTGAATCAAGTAAAATCCTACGTTCCTGTTATTCTGATATATGAAACTCATGTTAAACAGAGTAATATTTTTGTAGGAGTAGCAAAACAACATCTGCAAACTAGAAGAATTTATCAGTTCTATGGAATTTCCACCTCTGTCCACCATTACTCGTGAACAAGTACTCATGAAATTGAAAAATTTTAACTTGTCGCGCTATCATTCCGGAACCGGAAGTCGGATCTGGATCAAATTGCGAAATAGATGATGAGAATTAGTTAAATCATTTTCTTACCAGGCTATGGGACTATAAGACCTTTCATTTGAATTTAAGGCTGTAAAATCAATGAGAAAAGTGAGTACACATTTTCCCTTCTTTGTGCATATCACCCTGTAATTCCGAAACCGAAAGTCGGATTGGGATGAAACTCAATAGGAGATTATGGGACTATAACGCCTTTTATTTGAATCTAAGTTTGAGAAAATCGATCCAGACATCTAAGAGATGTGAGTGTATAATTTGTTTCATACGTACACACATGCACAAACTCACACTACCATTTTCTCAGTTCGTTGAGTTGAATCATAAATTTTCACGTTTTTTACACAACCGATCAAAAACAAAATCAGTCAATAATTAGAACAGCCTTTCGACTCAGCTGGACGAGATTGGAAAATGTCTGAGTGTTTACATACTTTTTTTCGATACGCTCACTTTCTCAAAAAACCGATTTCAACAAGCTTAGGTTCATTTTAAAGCTTTGCAGTTCGATGATCATAAGACCAACGCTTCCGGTTCTGTAGATATAATCGTATAAGTGGCGCAACCGACAAATAGAATAATTTTCTGTTTGTAAAATTTTATCAGTTTTAACCAATGATTATTCAAATGTATTACTTTCCATACATTTTGTTTGTAGAATGTTGCCGAATATGTGACGTAAGCGATGAAGCATACTTTTGTTATCTATCCGAATCAAGCGGAATGAATTCATATAAAAAATGAGAATACATTCGATCTTTTTTCAATAAACTTACCTTCAGATTGACCTTTCTCCAGAATCCAGCACACTAGTTTTTGGACTTCTTCTTTATTGTTTTCTATCAAGTGACAGTTAGAACCTTTAAGAAGTTCTTCCAATAATTTTACGTCTATATGTTCTTTGATCTGGGGAAAAACACAAAAAGTACACAATTATGAAATGAAATGTCATAAAAAATTACGCTATTAAAGAGTTATCTATAGAGCGGTTTGATTTTGGATACCAAACATTTAAAAATCATACAACCGTACCCTGATCAATGTCGCCTGTTATGTCTTGACACCCTGGAATGACGAAGGAAGATTCAACAAGCAGCGTTTGTGGCGAAGATTATCAACGGCGAAATCGACTCTCCAAAGATCCTGTCTCTCATCGACTTCCGGGTTTCACAACGAACTCTACGATCAATAGGCTTGCTTCAACGAAGATTCCATCGCACATCGTTTGGAGCCAACAAACCTATTGCAGCGTGTGTTCGAACTTTCTCAATAGTTGAAAATTTATTCGATTTTGGTGAATCATCACATAAGTTTGTTCAGAAAGTGTCGTTATCCTCGATTTTATAACTTTACCTTATATTTATTAAAACTTTTATTGTCAGATAGAACAAGCAAACAAACAAATAAACAAATACTAAAGTACGGTTTTGCCATCGCAGAGCGAGTTAGGAGTGTCAAATCACAAATTTCATAACTTTTCACTTTTGAACATGTGCGAACAAAAGTCAAACAAATTATAACTATACTCTTCAAATTCATATTAACCTGCAATGAACACCATTACAATTTCCCAAATAATTTATTTTTAATCACTATGAAAACCGACTTATCAACCGAAGCCCGAAAGGCCGAATGTCATATATAATTCGATTCAGCTCGACGAACTTAGCAAATGTCTGTGTGTGTGTACGTATGTAACAAAAATATGCACTCGGAGATGGCTGAACCGATTTTCACAAACTTAGATTCAAATGAAAGGTCTTATGGTTAACCTGCTTTTGTGTACAAAATCAATATTGAAATGCTTTTATTAAATAAAATCGAATCGCCTCCGTTTAGATTTTTTTCTAAATATTTCTTTAATTCAAGTTTTAAACAGATATCCAATATCCAAAAAAGAGCATTGTATAGGACAATCCCTAAAATAGACGCTTGCTACTCTGGAAAACCAACAACAATCTTGCCTGCAATTTCAAAGTATTATGTACAGAGTTTCCTTCGTTTCTTCAATAAGTGAAACTGAAAATCTCAGTTTGGTGCGAAAATTATAAACGGCATAATGGCACAGTGAACCTAACACAATATCGTGATTGTCAGGGCTTCGGCCATGGTACAACAAACTGTCATATGAACATACGCTGTTTGAATTTTAGTAATTCGTTTGCAAGCACATCTGTTCAATGAACCTTCAGATGAATTGTCATGCTCTGATTGTGATGGAAACCATAAAAGCAATTATTAAGCCCAATCGAACAAAAAAAATTAAATTCTCCTGTAATAAAATTCAATTTAAAATCATTTGATGAACATATAACTGAAACTTAACAAAACCGCTCGGCTGCCATGACATACTCTTCTAAAAAACAATTTTTTTCTAATGTATCTGTTAGTCAATAAACAATAGGTACATCCGTCATGTCAACCCATTTTAGAAATGCAGCCCCTTTACGATTTCAATGCATTGATGACCAAATAAATCAAATGATACCAAGATATCGATCAATTTTTTTCTCTGATAGGATTCTATATGCTAGACATCTCTTGTGGAGTTATCAGAAAAATAATAAGAAAGTACGGGTTCTTCATGATGCTCCGCTGGTTTTAGTCAGTTTAATTTCCAATAGCCTAGCTACTTTAATCAACGCCTAGCTAAACTAATCAACGTTCTTGTGATCCTACTATGGAATAGTTGAGGACCTTTAAAAGAAAATTATATATAGATTCACTGAACAAATCAATCCTGATTCTAAATCTTTCTAAGATTCTATACTGGTCCTCATAAACCAGTTTCAGCTCTCAAGAAGGAACTCAAAAATTCCTTGCAAACGGTGGATAAAATCAAAGTCGATATCTTTTCCATTTTTGTGAGTCCTATTGTCATCTCGTAGAAATATGAGCATAATAGTATGTTCACATTAGCGCTGATATCAAGTAATATACGGATATACTTGATATCCGATGAAATCATGTGCGATATCATTTGATATCTCATACAATTTGATGTCAACGCGTATCACCATTTTGGCATGATATCCGGGATATCATGTACGATATCATGTCGAGTTGTAAAAAATCGCAACTAGCAACACGGATAATGGCATTGAACGCACTAATTTATGAACGTCACTTTGAGAGTGACAATAAACAATCATTAAAATTTCAAATTTTTCAACGAATACTGGCGTTCGGAGACCATTTATTGCAAGACTTCAATTAATGATTGAATTGTAGGAGAGAAAAGCAATATTATTGATCTTACTCCTAATACGAACATTCAATATGACAATTTGATTGTCAAACGATATTATTTCGATCATATGTGAACACTCCCACGTGATATGCATATCATCTCGGTATATCTCATTCGTAACCGAATGTTCGAAGTGAGCACACGCGTTTTTTTTTAACAATCGACATCGGTAAGACGAAGGTGCCTATCACAGCAGAGGCTGTAGTATAGGCATTAAATAAAAGTGATAAAAAGTAGCATCCCCGCAAGTGAGTTCTGTCTGTGCACCGGTTTTGTATCGGTATCAACAGTAGACGCTATTGTGCTATCCTCGGGCAGCAGTTATTTCTATTGTTTGCTACCCGCATCGCAGCAGCCAAATCCTGAGTCAAGGTCACGCTGAAGCACAACGAAGGAGTGAAGGAGCAACTCACCTAACAGCTTACCGTGACATACTGTTAAGTATTTTCTCAAACTTTTTCTATCAACTTTTACTATTCATATATTTTCTTTTCATTTTATTTCTTTCTTTCTCATTTCAAGTGCGGGAGACTTCTTTACTCCCGCACTTTAAATATGAATATTGATGACAGTGGGGGTGTCTCGGAGGAGGGCGAAGCTGAACGAATGAACGAAGAACATTTAGAGGCTGAGTTTGCTTCCGAGATGCCATCTACCCCTCCTATACCATCTCCCCCTCCGATACCATCTCCCTCTCCGATGCCATCTCCCTCTCCGATGCCTCCATCTCCCTCTAAGATATTGCCTGCCCGCCAAAAAGTTTACCAAGACGATGGCTCGGGGGGTCCGTGGGTGGTATACTTCCGGCCCAAATTAAAGTCTCTCAGAGTTTTAAATATTGCTCGGGACCTGGAAAAACATTACTCTGCAATAAAAACAATAGATAAGGTTTCGCCAAACAAGTTACGCGTTGTTGTGTCCGACCTGAAGCAAGCAAACGCGATTGCTACCAGCGAGTTGTTCACGAAGGAGTACCGCGTGTACGTCCCGTCTCATGTGGTGGAGATCGACGGTGTGGTCCGTGACGAAAGTCTGACAATCGAAGATCTGATGAAGGACGGGGTAGGCCGTTTCAAAAACCCCGACCTTCATCCAGTGAAAATTTTGGAGTGCAAGCAATTGCACTCCAAATCGATAGATGGTAAATTTTACCAATCGGACTCATTTCGCGTGACTTTTGCCGGATCTGCACTTCCAAATTATTTGGTAGTGAGTGGAGTTCGTCTACCTGTTCGGCTGTATGTACCGCGGGTAATGCATTGTACAAGCTGCAAACAGTTAGGTCATACGGCAACCTATTGTTGCAACAAACTGCGATGCGGCAAATGCGGAGAGGCCCATGAGGACGATCTCTGCAGAAGAGCAGTGGAAAAGTGTTGCTACTGCGGGGAGAATCCTCATGATCTTTCGGTGTGCCCTACGTACATACAGCGTGCGGAGAAATTGAAGCGATCCGTGAAAGAACGTTCCAAACGTTCTTATGCGGAAATCTTAAAAAGAACCACTCCATCGACCCCTGAGAACCCGTTTGCAATCTTGCCAGTTGAAGAGGATACCTCTGACGACCCAGGCGAAGGACCTTCCTACACACAGATTGAAGGAAGCAGGAAAAGACAAAATCTGGCTTCTCCCAAGCTTCCTCGTAAAGGCCTCAGACTGTCCTCTTCGTCACAAAAGAACCAAACGGAAACAAAAAGTGCTGACTCAAAACCGAAGCAAACACCTCCTGGGTTCAAAAAACTTAGGGATGATAAGGAGTACCCAGCACTTCCTGGGGCATCAAAAAACCCGAATGACCCCAAAGCACAACCAGAAAATCCAACAAACGCTGGATTATTGAAATTTTCTGATATCGTGGACTGGATATTAACAGCCTTCAATATTACTGATCCTCTGAAAAGCTTCCTAACTGCTCTACTGCCAACAGTAAGGACATTTTTAAAACAGTTGACTGAACAATGGCCCCTCCTTGCAGCGATCGTATCTTTTGATGGATAATTTACCACTGAGAATCGAAGATATGATCATTGTGCTTCAGTGGAATTGCAGAAGTATCATCCCAAAACTTGATTCTTTCAAACACTTAATACATACTCATAATTGCGATGTATTCTCCTTGAGTGAAACTTGGCTTACTTCTAACATCAACCTCGACTTCCATAATTTTAACATAATCCGCCTGGACCGAGAAGACTCTTATGGAGGGGTACTTTTAGGGATTAAAAAGTGCTATTCATTTTATCGTTTTAACCTCCCCTCGACACCGGGAATTGAAGTTGTTGCTTGCCAAATTAATATTAAAGGCAAAGATCTATGTATAGCTTCTATCTACATTCCTCCCAGAGTCTCGATAGGGCATCGTCGGCTTGCAGACATCATAGAACTTCTTCCTTCACCGCGGCTGGTTTTAGGGGACTTTAACTCGCATGGTACAGGATGGGGCTGCTTATATGATGATAATCGTTCTTCGTTAATCCAAGATCTGTGTGACAACTTCAATTTGACAATTCTAAACACGGGAGAAATGACACGGAACCCTAGACCGCCAGCACAACCAAGTGCGCTGGATTTATCCCTTTGCTCGACTTCGCTACAGTTAGATTGCAAGTGGAAGGTAATCTGTGATCCTCACGGTAGCGATCACTTGCCGATCATAGTTTCTATCACCAACCGTGGAAGACCATCGGAAACAATCAATGTTTCGTACGATTTCACACGAAACATTGATTGGAAACGTTACGCGAGCTCGATATCTGAGAAACTAGAAACATCACAGGAGCTTCCTCCGGAGGAAGAGTATACATTTTTGGCTGGCTTGATTCTTGACACCGCAATTCAAGCTCAGACGAAACGAGTACCTAGCGCGCAAACTAGTATGCGTTCTCCCAACCCATGGTGGGACAAAGAGTGCTCAGAGCTGAAAACGAAAAAAGCTTCAGCCTTCATCTCGTTTAGAAAGAACGGAACTCCAGATAATTATCGGAAATACGCGGCGTTAGAATTTCAAATGAAAAGTCTTATTAAAGCTAAGAAACGCGGTTACTGGCGAAGGTTTGTTGACGGATTAACGAGAGAAACAGCAATGAGCACTGTTTGGAATACGGCCCGTCGCATGCGCAATCGAAATCACGCGAACGAAAGCGAGGAATATTCTAACCGCTGGATATTTGATTTCGCTAAGAAAGTATGTCCTGATTCTGTTCCGGAACAGAAGATATCCCGCGTCGCGACATTGAATACAAACGAAACACCGTTTTCGATGGTAGAGTTCTCGCTTGCGCTCTTGTCGTGTAACAATAGAGCCCCGGGGTTATACAGAATTAAATTCAACTTGTTGAAAAATCTGCCCGACTCTGCCAAAAGGCGCTTGTTGAATTTATTCAACAAGTTCCTCGAGGGTAATATTGTCCCACACGAATGGAGAGAAGTGAGAGTTATTACTATTCAAAAACCTGGAAAACCAGCCTCCGATCACAATTCGTATCGGCCGATTGCTATGCTTTCCTGTATCCGGAAATTGTTGGAGAAAATGATTCTCTTCCGTCTAGACAATTGGGTCGAAACAAATGGATTGCTTTCAGGTACACAATTTGGGTTCCGCAGGGGCAAAGGAACGAACGATTGTCTAGCGTTGCTCTCAACAGAAATTCAAATGGCATTTGCTCGTAAAGAACAAATGGCATCAGTTTTCCTCGACATCAAGGGGGCATTCGATTCAGTTTCCATTAACGTTCTATCTGAGAAGTTGCATCAGCATGGTCTTTCACCAGTTTTGAACAACTTTTTATATAATCTATTGTCCGAGAAACACATGCATTTTGAGCATGGTGATTTGACGACAAAGCGATTCAGTTACATGGGTCTTCCTCAGGGCTCATGCTTAAGCCCCCTTTTATACAACTTTTACGTAAATAACATTGATGAATGTATCAACACATCTTGCACGCTAAGACAACTTGCCGACGACAGTGTTGTGTCTATTATAGGACCCAAAGCTGCCGATCTCCAAGGACCATTGCAAGATACCCTCGACAACTTGTCGACATGGGCTTTTCAAATGGGTATCGAGTTCTCTACGGAGAAAACTGAGCTGGTTGTATTTTCAAGGAAGCGAGAACCTGCGCAATTACAGCTTCAACTAGGGAGTGAAACCATAGCTCAGGTTTTCACATTTAAATATCTCGGGGTCTGGTTCGATTCCAAAGGTACCTGGGGATGTCACATTAGGTATTTGAAACGAAAATGCCTACAGAGAATCAATTTCCTTCGTACAATAACCGGAACTTGGTGGGGCTCTCACCCAGGAGACCTGATCAGGTTGTACAAAACAACGATATTGTCAGTAATGGAATATGGATGTTTCTGTTTCCGCTCCGCTACGAATATTCATTTCATTAAACTGGAAAGAATTCAGTATCGTTGTTTACGTATTGCCTTGGGTTGCATGCAATCAACCCATACGATGAGTCTTGAAGTGCTGGCGGGCGTCTTACCGTTGAAAAACAGGTTCTGGGATCTCTCATATCGACTGCTAATCCGATGCGACATTTTGAATCCGATGGTGATAGAAAACTTTGAAAAGCTCGTCGAGCTTAATTCACAAACCCGTTTTATGTCCTTGTATTTTGACTACATGGCTCAGAATATAAATCCTTCTTCGTTTGTTCCCAATCGTGTTCATTTTGTGGATACTTCTAATTCTACTGTGTTTTTCGACACATCCATGAAAGAGGAAATTCGTGGAATCCCGGATCCTGTACGCCCTCAAGAGATCCCAAAAATTTTTAATAATAAATTTAAAGAAGTCGACTGTAATAAAATGTTTTACACTGACGGATCATATCTAGACGGGTCCACTGGCTTCGGTATATTCAATGTAAATTTCACCGCTTCCTATAAACTCAGTGATCCAGCTTCAGTTTACGTCGCAGAACTAGCTGCAATTCAGTATACCCTTGAGATCATTGACACTCTGCCCACAGATCACTACTTCATTGTATCGGACAGTCTCAGTTCCATTGAGGCTCTCTGTTCAGTGAAGCCTGGAAAGCACTCACCGTATTTCCTGGGGAAAATACGGGAACAATTGAGTGCTTTATCTGCAAAATCATACCAGATTACCTTGGTTTGGGTCCCCTCACATTGTTCCATACGGGGCAATGAGAGGGCGGACTCGTTAGCCAAGGTGGGCGCACTAGAAGGTGATATCTATGAAAGACCAATCTGCTTCAATGAATTTTTCAGTTGCTGTCGTCAGAAAACTCTAGCCAGCTGGCAGAATACATGGAATAGTGGAACTCTGGGACGATGGTTACACTCAATAGTCCCACAGGTATCGACGAAAGCTTGGTTCCGGGGGTTAGACGTGTGCCGAGACTTTATTCGTGTAATGTCAAGGCTCATGTCTAATCATTATATGTTCAGCGCGCATCTCCGTCGTGTGGGGCTCGCTGAGAGTGGTGTCTGCGTTTGCGGTGAGGGTTATCATGACATCGAACATGTTGTTTGGACATGTGTCGAGTATTGTGATGCCAGGTCCCAACTCATAGGTTCCCTTCGGGCCCGAGGTATACCACCCTTCGTACCAGTCCGCGACGTCTTGGCAACTCGAAATCTTCCTTATATGACTCTCATCTATAACTTCTTGAAAACTACCAATGCTCAAATTTAGTGCTCTCCCTATCTCTTTCTCGTCTACAGCTCTACCGCACTCTTCTTTACGTTGCTGGAAGTATGGCCTGTGTAAACGATGCTTCGGAGCATGCACCTGCCTTGAACTGACTGAGTTGCTAGAAGCTACCCAAAAACGACACATCAACGTCAGAACACACCAACGAAGCATCCCAATCCAGAATAATCTCTTCATTGCTACAAGCTGAAAAACATGAAGATTCATCGAACGCAAAATGTGTCTAAAAGATGTATGCCACAAACCAATGATGTATTCAAATTTCAATTCAATACTGTGTAGGTCCCACCCTCCCTATGTCCCCTTACTAACTGGGGAGTATGCCGCCCCGTAATACGGCATCCCTTTCTCTCCCCCTAACAACAAGACAATCGGCCACGTTAAGCTAAAGCAAATGAGCCTAATAAAAATTTTATTTGAAAAAAAAAAAATCTCGGTATATCGAGTGATATAAGCGCTAATGTGAACATTGTATAACACAAGTATTGTCTCAAGATGACATTACTGAGACAAATTATGATGAAATAAGGGACTTAGCCATCAATTTTGCAAGTGTGTTGAACACTTAATCTAAAACATAATAAAAGTCCAACAGAAGCATCCTTTCTCATATAGAAAGGCTATGTAATCACTGTGAAAATCGATTTTTTAACCGAGGCCGAACCTGAAGCAAATGTCTGGCCGAGCCTGAAGCAAATGCGTGCGTGTGTGTGTATGTGTCCGTGTGTGTATGTATGTAACAAAAATATGCACTCACTTTTCTCGGAGATGGCCGAACCGATTTTCACAAACTAAGATTCAAATGAAAGGTCTCATGATCCCATAGCCTGCTATTGATTTTCATTCCGATCCGACTTCCGGTTCCGGAGATATAGCATAAAAATGCATAAAAAACGAAAAAAAATATGCACTCAAATTCAAATAAAAGGTCTTATAGTCCCATAGTCTGCTATTGAATTTCATCTGATTTCCGGTTCAGTAGTTACATGGTAATATGTGAAAATTCGAGAAAAAGTGTGCATTCAATTTTCTCTGAAACCGCTCAACCGAGCATCCAGATCCGACTTCCAGTTCCGAAACTAAAGCGTGATAAGTGGAAAATTACCAATTTCATTAGTATTTTTTCACAAACGATGTTCAAAAACAGGTACAAATCCCATTAAACTGCCTGAAAAATTCTTCTAGTTTGCAGAGCTTGTTAGTTTATGGACATAAAAGCTTAATTCAGCCCTACTGGTCCTCCCTTTTTCTTTTCCGGAAGTGGTGCAGAAAACTTAAAAAATACAACTCACTTCGATTTCTTTGCGATGCTTGAACCGATTTTCACAAATCTTGATTTGAATTAAAGCTCATATAACCTTTAAAGCTACTGTGAAATTTCATCCGTATCCGACTTCCGGTTCCGCAGTTACAGGGCGATGAGTGTCAAAGTTTTTAAATCGCCATATAGAATGATAATATGAACCACACCGAAAGAAGAAGAAAACACAAAACAAACGCTGCGTGCTTTGTTATTTTTCGTACACGCTATGAAGAAATCGAAACGGTTACGGATGTCTGCTACTAGTTAGTTGTATTATTGGTAAAAGACGGAGCTGCTGTTGATAAATATTATAGCTATTTTATGATCAGTACGGCCAAAAGAATAAACGAATATCAATGAATTGAAATTTATTTGAAAAAATATGAAATTTTCACATCCGGTATTACAGTAATACCGTGCCGGTGGGGTAGTGATGTCAATAATAATAATAATGGTAATAATAATAATAAAAATAATAATACTACTACATGTTTTATGCTGCTGATTCATGCTGTTTAGCTTGACTTACATATGCAGAAGTTACAGATGTACAGGTTTGCTTCGTTTGTTAGATTTCGTTCAATTGATTTAATCTAAATAGAGCGTGCAATAGTAAGTCTAGGTTTAACTAGGTTCAAGACTGTTCCAATTTTTAGGTCATATTTGTTGCTGGCAAACAAACCAACTTCGGCTGTTCCGGTCATCTGAATCCGGGTTCGAAAGAACTGGAAATGATGATTAAAAACTGCAAAAGGGTCTCACTCACTTTCCTTTAAGATTGCCAAATCGACTTTCACAAACTTATAGGTTCAAAGGGAAAGGCTTACAGTTTCATACGGAATTCCTTAATTTGTTGTGGATACTACTTCGCTCCGGAACTACAGGGTAAACAGGATTTGTAGAGTTTGTTAGATTAAGAACGAAAAAACTTTCCTATTTCTATTCAATGTACAGTTGGTTTTGCGAATTCCACAGTAATATTTATGATGTTATAAGTAATATGAGAAAAGCATTATTACACCACTAGGTGGATTAAAACAGGTTTTTTTTCAAAAATGAGCTTTCATTGTGCTGTTATTGATAACAACCTAGAAGTCTCTGAAGCTTCCTGATTGATTTAAAACTGCTGTTAAATCTTTAAAAATCGTTAATTTTAGAATCCCTGAAAGCTTCTGGAACTACGTGAACGAACAGAGGAAGGAATCAGAACTACCCAATAAGATGATTCTTGGTGACGTGGAACCATCCGTTTTGCCTGAAATTTGTAACCTATTTAAATCGCATTTCAGCAAAGTATTCTCTGACGAAACCTTATCGAATGGTCTGTTTAATATCTCACTCAACTCAGGAACTTTTCCGGATATTTGGAAAACATCATATATTTTTCCTGTTTTCAAGAAGGCAAATAAATCGTGGAATAGCCGCACTATGCGCTGTGCCTAAGTTACTTAAAAATATAGTTCTGGACTTCATCAAGCATAACTGCAATAACTAATTCTCGGAAACACAACACGGTTTTATGCCGAAACGATCAACAACAACGAACTTATTGTCATATACATCCTTTATAATTCGATCCCTACAACCGCGCTTTCAGGTTGACGCTATCTATACGGATTTCTCCGCAGTCTTCGCCAAGATAAACCACCAAATTGCAGTTGCTAAATTCGAAAAACTTGGATTCAGTGGATTTTTACTCAAATGGCTTCAATCATATCTTATTGGTCGGAAAATGTTAGTGAAAATCGGTGAATGCACTACAACACCGTTTGCAGTAGGTTCTGGTTCCTCAAGGCAGTCACTTGGGACCATTTTTATTCTTGCTCTACCTCAATGATCTCAACTTTCTATTGAAATGCCACAAACTATCTTTCGCAGATAATTTTAAGCTATATCATCTAGTAAGATCTCCCGACGTCACTATATTTTTACAGTCACAGCTTGAATTATTCGTGAAGTGGTGTAACGACAATGGTCCGTTACGTCGTTTACTCACAAACACTCCCTATTTAGCTACGACTATAACATTTCGCAGAATGTACTGAAACGAGAGTCTACCGTTAAAGATTTAGGTATCGTTCTTGATACCAAGTTGAATTTTAAAAGTCATATCGATTACGTGATCTCTAAGGCCTCCAAGCTTTTAGGTTTCGTCTTTCGCATTACTAAGAGCTTTGTCAATGTACATTGTCTTAAAGTATTGTATTGTGCTCTAGTCCGCTTGACGATTGAATATTCAGCTGTTGTCTGGTAACCCCATTATCAAACCGACATAGATCGGAGCGAAGCTATTCAACATAAATTTGTTAGATTTGCCCTGCGTAACCTACCATGGAGAGATCCTACTAATCTTCCTAGTTACATAGATCGCTGTAAGCTTATTGACCTTGATCGGTTCTTCGTTCGTCGGAATGTCTCCAAGGCAACTTTCGTTGCTGATTTGCTTCAACCACGTATCGATTTTCCCGAACTCCTGCAGTTGATTAATCTCGACATTCATCGACGTAATCTACGTTCCCATCTCTTTTTGAGATTACCTATTGCAAGAACAAATTATGGTTATAGTGAGCCGTTTTCCAGTATGTGCCGAACATTCAACAACTGTTCCAATGTCTCCGACTTTCATTTATCTCGAAACATGATTAAACGAGTGTTTCATAGTCAGCTGTCAGATTAGGATTTGTCTGTAACCGTTAATATTTTATTTTCGTTCAACCCCCATTCCGTCTCTGCAACATCTTCATTTGACACTAACTAGATTCGCTCGCCTAAATTAACACGGTCGTCCTTTTCTCTTTTTTCTGTCTTTCACCATCCATTTTTATCACTAATTAGATCTAGTATCTGTTGGATCATTGTAATCTGTTGATACAAATCATGAGGAAGTTTTATGCCTGCTAGAGAGAGAGATTGCCAAATTTCATCTCCACCGGGCTTTTCCCTGCACCCAAATAAAATAAAATGAAAAATAAATAAAATAAAAGTATCAATTGATACTTTTAGGAATCAATATTTAATTGCCTTTTGATACCTTGTATCCGTACCCAAAATTTTGCGCTTTTGCTGTGTAACAATAAAGCCTCAGTGTTAGACAGAATTAATTTCGACCTGACTCTTCCAAAAGTCGCTTGTTGAATTTAATGCTCACAACAGAAACTCAATTGGTATTTGCTGGTAAAGAACAAATGGTATCAGTTTTCGCAGACATCAGGGTAGCTTTTGAATCAGTTTCTATAAATATCTTATCTACATAATCTATTGTCTGGAAACACATGTATTTCGCGCATGTAAATTTGTCGACAATACGATTGAGCTACATGAGTCTTCCTAAGGACTCATGTTTACGCCCTCTGATATTCCATTTTTACGTAAACGATATCGATAAATGTATCAACACACCTTTCACGCTAAGCCAACTTGCCGATGACAGCGTTGTGTCTATTATAGGACCCAAAGGTGTCGATCTACAACAACCATTACAAGATAGCCTCAACAACTTGTCCACGTGGACTCTTCAAATGGGTACTGAGTTCTCTACGGAGAAAACTGAGCTGGTTGTATTTTCAAGGAAAGGAGAACCAGCACAATTACAACTTCAACTAAGTGGTGAAACCAAGGCTCCGGTATTCACATTCGAATATTTCGGGATCTGGTTCGACTTCACTGGCACGTAGGGATGACTCATTAGGTATCTGAAACAAAAATACCAACAGAGAATTAACTATTCGTACAATTAAGCTAGAAAGAATACAGTGTCGTTGTTTACGTATTGCCTTATGTTGCATGCAATCAACTCATACGATGAATCTTGAAGTGCTTGCGAGTGTCCTACCTTTGAAATTTCCATTCTGGTATCTCTCATATCGTTTGCTAATCCGATGCGATATTTTGAATTCGGTGGTGATTGAAAACTTCGAAAAGCTTATCGAGCTCAATTCTCAGACCCATTTCATGTCCTTGTATTATGATTACATGGCTCAGAATATTCACTTCTTCGTTCGTTTCCGACCGTGCTCATTTCCTTTCGTACAAACTAAATGATCCGGCTTCAGTTTACGTCGCAGAATTAGCTGTTATTCAGTATACCATTGAGATAATTTAAAACTTGCCCAAAAACCATTTTTTCATTGTCACGGACAGTCTAAGTTCAAAAGAGGCTCTGCAGGCGATGAAGCCACTTTTACACTTTTAAAGCTCCTCTCAGGTGTACCGGGCTCGCGGAGAGTTATCGATGCAGCTGTGGCAACAGTTATCAGGACATCGAGCATGTCGTGTGGTCGTGCGTAGAATATAGCGACGCCAGGTCGGAGTTATTGTAATCTCTCAGGACTCAGGGTAGACCACCTGAGGTTCAGATTCTGAATGTGTGGCTGGTAAAGTCGTAATAGTTTATATATGATTGTCATATAGCAGTACCTTAAACACATCAATCAACAAGTGAAATCTTGCTCAGAAAGATCCTATTCCTCGACGATGTTTCAACTGTGGCTAAGAATAATCTTCACCTACAGATTCGACACTAACATCCGTGTTGATAATAAGAGTATAATTAGCGGTATGATGATGTATGTGGGCATGAAAGTGTAATAGAATAATATCACTTACGTTTAGTCATTCCACCTGAACATTTGAATGAACAATAAAAGCAAATACAAAGAAGCTTGTTGCTAGATTTCGTTGATTCAGCTTAAATTTCTAAGAATTCTGTAGATAATGTTATTTAGAAGAAATCTGTAGTTTTAGCTGCTTACCGTTAGTGTAGTAGTTTTTAGGTTAGGCTTAGATGGATAATTCAGTACTGTAAGAGCACTTGTGAGGTGCTGTTTAAATTCTTATGAATAATAATATAATTCACATTTTATTTAGGTAACTACTTACGCAATTCACACTATATTAGATAGATAATATAATTTTAAGATAATAAAAAAAATTATCTTTTTGTATTCACTAAAGTTTTCGCTTCCCCTTCCCCCGTCTTTGCACCATCTCGATGACAACTAATTAGATATTTGTCGTTCTTAGTCATTTCAACTCCGTTTTCCACAACATTTACTTCTTAATGTTTCTTTCATTATCTTCCGCAACATTCATCGCCCACGGAAGGCTGCTCCAGTCGATGACCAACATGCGGGCCACCCGTCGTAACCTGGGAGTGTTTCCCGCGGACCCACCAGCCAAAGTCGACCACCAACTGGTGACTGGATTCTCCAGATTTGCAGTGATCAGTATACACCAATGTGAATCAAATACAACAATGTTATACATATGATAACTAAATATGATAAACCAACAAGGAAAATAAATCCATAAAGAACAACGCACCCAAAAATGGACGCTTGCCACTCTGGAAAACCAAGAACAATCTATGTCTGCAATTTGAAAACATTCTGTACAGAGCTCTCTCCATTTCTTCCATAAGAGAAAGTGGAAATCTCAGTTTAGAGCGAAAATTTTAAACGGCATAATGGCACAGCGAACCTAACATAATATCCTCATTGTCAGGACTTTGGCCATGGTACAATAAATTGTCATATGAACATACGCTGTTTAAATTTTAATGACTCACTTGCAATCACGTTTGTTCCCGATTTTCTCGATGTTATCTTGAGACTTTGCCATCGATTTTGCAAGTGTGTTGAACACTTAATCAAAAACTCAATAAAAATCCAACAGAAGCATCCAAATTATCCTTATTTAAAAATAAAAATAAATTGTGCTACGGTAACAACTAAGAAAGCTCATATGCTTTCTGCTTGATTTAAAACTGCTGTTAAACCCTTAACAATCGTTGGAATAGATATGAATTGTTGGTACAATTTCTAATGGAATGTTCGACATAGAACCTGTGTGGGAAAATAATTTGTTCAACACATCTACTGAAACATTTCGCTCATACACAAAATTGGGTATTGTCTCCTACTTTTCACTTGTTGAAATGTTCTTGAATAGTAAATGTTAAACATACCAAACCCAGTGGCTTTTTCAATTCATGAACCGTCGGTGTAAAACATTTTCTCAAGTTCAATATGCCTGAACTAACTTGAAAAATATTCCGTCGAGCGTAGGTGATCCAGGTTTCCACGCAAAATAAAAGTGGAAATAAAATTGAGTCCGGGACATTTAAGATGCTGTCACGGATAGGAATATGTTTCTGATCTGGTCAGCAAAAGTGCACGGAAAGGCGAGAAGCGAAATCCCTAATATGAGTATTGAAAGATGATACTTTCAAACGGTTGAACTTAAGTTATGCACAGACAATTTTAGTTAATTGATATGAGTTTGGGTGCACCAATAACTGGGCATTATGAATGAACTTTCGGGAATCTAATAATAGGTGGTAAGCAGGGTGGCCACACCGGTACGTACATGTGTTGGTAAGGATTAAAAAAGCACAACACCGCGATTTCGTACACGCGATAATGAAAACGATAACCGATACCGGAAAACTACGAAAGTCTGTTATCAGTGTTTGGTTTTGATTGCACTTGATACAGCGATCGAGAAAAATCATAGCCACTTTACTATAAGTATGAAAGAATGGAAAAAGTTCAAATGAGTACCAAGCAAACTCATAAGTAGCATCGGAATTTCATGCTTATTGATGTATTTGAAATTTATTCAGCAATACCGTGTTGGCGGAGTAATATCAAGAAAACTACCAAATAACATTAACATATATGCTGTGAATAATAATAATTATAATGATAAGAAAAACATAATCAATCACAAAGCATGTCATGCAGCTGATTAATTTTATCCTATTCAGCTTAAATATTGTACACAAAAGTAACAGGAGCGTTTTATTGTGTTAATCAAAATAATGCATGAGCATCAACCAGCTGGAAATAACACAAAGTCTTTTGTCGCTCTAATGTGGTGTGAATTTTTTTTACTGTTTTGCATTGCGTATTGTGTAGTGAATGCTTCCAAATTAACAATATCAATGTGATTACGATCCAATCTTATTATTTTCATGTACCCTTAATCTAGCATTTATTTCCCTTATGTCGTTTTCGCTTGATGCCAAACCTAACCCAGTTTCCACCCTAACTGCTGTCAAACTTTTTTCTTGAAGTCGAAATGTTGAAAGTACGTATACCGTGCAGTAACGAAACCGGAATTTTTTCCAACTCTGGTGATAAAGAGTTTTAGAGGAGCATTACCCAAAGATACAAAATTGACAATTTTCCATGATTTTGGAAGTCTCATTGGCACGCGTTATCCTTAGTTATAAATTCTTGTACGATTACTGTCACTAATTTTCCCACCCCTCAGCGGGGGATCAACGGTGTCAGACGTATATAAATCGGCACTCATGTCTGATCTTGATCATATGTGATTTTCCTCCACCAAGATCAAAACTGACCGAATCATCCAATGATTGATCTTACATGAATCAAGAACCATACTTAAGATCACTACCGATTTTGTGAGACGGATGATCAGTACCAATTTTTATCGATGTAATTTAAAGATCACTGATCTTAAAAAGATCAGATCAATAATAATCTTTATTGGGAATGATCACAAGCGATCTTGATTTGACGATTTTTTTTATCTTGATGTTATTAGCACTGATTGTCGCATCGACCTTTGATAACATCGCCACTAGTCTGAGTCATGACGAATCATTTCCATGTATTAAATGCTTTGTTGTACCCTGGGAATTGATGTTTTCTTTATTTTTTCACAGCTTCTAATGTCGTAGCTCCACACAAATTCGTAAATGCTTGCTCTGTCTAGCTACTTTCATTACATATTTATTTGGTTAAGTGCATACCAAATTGAATTTGAACAAATTCGTAAATCAATCATAGCAAATATTAGAATTTGCATGTATTGGACAGAATATTTTGTTCTGCTTAGACTCAACCAATAATTTGTTTGTTATATCGTGTTGAATTACCGTATGAGGCTCGACCTGTTTGAGGAACTCCCATCCAATATTACAGGCATCTGCATCCGTTGAAGTTTGTTCAATTTGGTTATCCCCCGTTCCGGAGCACAAAATCAATCTACCGATTTTATTTTCAAAGTATACAAAACAATAAAAATGAAAGCTTACTTCAAATCCAGCTACCCACCTGAAACCAATCAGTATATGTTTCCTATTTAGCCTTGACGAGGAGTCACTATTGTTTTGCTTGATTTCTGCGAACTCCTTTGTTACGTCAATATTAATCAGTTCTACAATGGATTGAAGCATACTTTTACAACATGGTTTTGGCACGAATTATAGATTAAATGAAATTGAATAATTCGCAATCACGGAGAAACATTTTTTCGCATTGTTCGTAAAAAAGATAACTGTTGTCAAATTTCACCGTTTAGAACGTTTTCGTCGAAATCACTAATACATTCAGAGATGCCAGATATTTTCATTGAAAAACGGTATAGTTCTGTATAACAAATTTGTACTTATCACTAATTAAATCAAATATCTACAATATATGTTAATAGATGATATTCCAACAGATTATGGCAATAAGATGGTAGATTCAACGAACATTATCTATTCATATCTTCATAGTTCATTGCCGCGCTCATAATATAATGCGTATGTGAAAATATGTATTATGAGATAAATCTGTATAAATGGCATCTCTGAATAAATGCCTCCCCCCAGTAAATCCGAACATCGGACGCATCGTGCAAGAAAGCTTTTGATTGCGTTTTGAGCTAACATAGTGTATCGGTAGAATAAAAGAGTTAAGAAATACCAAAGCAGAGAGCGAATGTCCTGATTCTCAGGGGATGGGATATATCGGGGTTGGATTTCCAACTCCGAACATCTAACCCTATGTTTTTCTGGCCCCAAGAGGCGAATGACCTTAAGGTTCAAGCCTCTATGATCGAAACAAAAAAATGTATTTCACACCCTATCCGGGAGACGTCGACTCGAAAATGCCTTGTTTGATGTTCCTTCGCTCTGTTTCTTTAGCGATACATAATATAAACATACAACTTTTTTAGGTCGTCGCGGTTGATGCAAATGGTGCAGAATTGTCCGATGGCGGGCCGATCGAAGCGCTACGATCGGCCCCATATCGTGCTCAATCGGTCCGATAATCGGACCGATGATCGGACTTATGCGGTCGACGAATTTCACTGGGCCACTTGCTGGTACCCAGTGAATTCGCCCGTCGTGCGAATCGGGCGGGCGAGTTGCATTTGCGTTTGAAAAGTTTGACGTTTGCATTGTGTATCATTAGAACAAAAGAGAAGAAAGATTTATTTTTATGTTTCTCAGTCCGAAATCTTTTATCTCGCTCATTAGTTATGTCAAAAATGTTAGAAGAGAATTTGTAATACGATTGAAATGACATAATATTTCCTAGCAGAATTAGTTTTTTTTTCTTAATAATCGAGATAATACTTCGTAGATTAATTTATCACCGTAAATCAAGTTATAGTCCGCTATACGAGAGCAGAAATAAGAGTGCGACATTCAACAGAAGATAAAATTTTTTCTCGTTACGTAACTGTTTTCTTCGCTTGCAATTGATTCAATCTGATCGTTTGAGAACGTTTCCTCAACGTTGGATTATTTACATTCTATATCATTCCTTTTATTGCAGAGCCGATCATGACGACATGAAAATCCCGCCGGAATCTGCAATAGGTGCTCCAAACAACCACATCTCATCCGACGCAATAACAACTGGAAATAGACAAATAATTTCAATTAATATTCGCACAGCGGTATACGGCTGCAACTGAAGCGGAATAATGAGATTTTTTATCCGACAAACGACCCTCACACTTGAATGGATTGGATAAATAGGTATTGTGGATAACTGAACTACGATTTGTTATTTCGATGCATTATATTCAACATAATATAGATTTATTAGTTATAAATTAAAACATCAAGGTTAACGACTATTTTTCTTTCGATTAAATCCAAGAAATCCTAAGTAAAAATAAGAAGAAAATACAAAATAAGAAAGCCCGACGATCGCACGATGTTCTATAGTGCGATATCGGGCCGATGTCGGTCTGATATATCGATGCGTTTCGCTTGTTCGAATGTTGACGCGGTTGATGCAAATGGTGCAAAATCGTCCGATGACGACCCGATCGAAGCGCTACGATCGGGTCCATATCGTGCTGAATCGGTCCGATAATCGGACCGATGTGGGTCGACAGATTTCACTGGGTAGATTTTCCAGCAGACGGCATCCCGCATAGCGTTTTGGCTACCTGGGCAGCCATGGCCACCAGACGGCTACCAAAATTGATTCAGTGACGGTTGTCGAATCCAATTTGACAAAACAAAGTCACCTGTATCTAAGTTAGCCGAGCGTTTTCATCTTCACACCTTCGCTGAAAATGTCAAAGATTTCAATGTGGAAAAATCCTGGTGGATACGGTTGTATCGTTTGAGTTGTATATCTGGCAGCGATGAGGCAGTCGGTCACCAGAATGTCTGCCAGCCATATTTTTCCAGCTGGCAGCGTTTAGTCAGCCATCAGGCAGCCATGCGTATGCGGGATCTATAATGCCCCGTTTACACTTCTGCTGGCTGCCAGCATGCTGGTGTCAGTGTACTGCCCTTTTAAGAAAAAAACGTTCAACGGTGGTCCTTCGTTGGTAATACTTTGGATCATTGGACCACAGTTGAACGTTTTTTCCTAAGAGGGCAATACACTGACACCAGCATGCTGGCAGCCAGCAGGAGTGTAAACGGGGCATAACCACCAGTCATTTTTGTTGACATTCTGCCAGAGTTGCGGAAAGACACGAAGGCGAGATAATGACGCATTTCGCCTGAGGAGTTTATTTTTGCAATTTCGCCTGAGCAGCCAGGCTTCAGCCAGATGCAAGAATTCCTCACAAGCGGGTCAAAGAAAAACTACACTGCTAAAAATCGACACTTTTGACGGATGCATTTTTTTTTTAATTTCACGACACGAAAGTGTAAATAAATTACACCACCCAAGTAACAATTCGAATGCCTTATGGTTTTGATTATAATTTATAGGAGTTTTGTAATTGATTTTTCAATCACTACCTGTTTTATGACAACTATAATAAGTGTCTCTTTTAACCAGTAATATCATAGTTTTCAAAGCTTCTATAAAACCCTTCACCTACACTAAAAATAAAATAAAAATAATGCAATTTGCACTAGAATAAAACCATGCAAACACTCTTAATATTGCTTTCAAACATTTTCTTTAAAACATTATTGTCAGTTAACACGTTGACTGCCAACCTACGAGATAACTCGTATATTCTGGTCGTATGAGAATAGTCGTGGCAGTCAACGTGTTAAATTCTTTCATAAATCTAGTTTTGTGTGTGTGTGTGCGTGTTCATTCTATGACAATTTCACTCAGAGTAAATTTGAGGGTTCTAAAGTACATTTATGACAAATTAGTTGTAGGCTATTTGATTTATTGCTTCTTAGGTTAAGTGTAATTTGCATTAAAAGAAATTTCATGGCCGCCATTATGATGTTCTATACCGTAGCATTTATTGACATCAAATAAACTTCGAAATGCAAAAACGAGGAAATATGTTGGACTTTCATGATTCATTTTCAGATCGTATGCACAAGTTTTATCGCCACAGAATAGTTTCATACAAAAATGATGATGAATCACAAAAAATAATTTTCATAAATCATGGAGACTTTCGCAAAAACCGCATTTATTTCAAAGCGATTAGTTATAATTCTTATTTGTATCCTTACATTCACGATAAAAATAAAAGCGCATGAAGTTTTTACGTTCGGAAAAGGTCTCAAACTCGTAATTAAAATATAATATATTCTTACTGATTGCATTCAAAGTGAACATGACACACATAGTCAAGAAAAATATCATCAAAACGACAGTTTATTCATAGCGGAATTCATTCCATCCCAAGAAATTTAATGTTGATCGTAAAGCTGGTTTCAAAATTTTCTTGAATTTGGAGTTTTAAAGCAGGTTTATGCTGATTCTTCATTTTGATTTATAAACCTGATGAAGAATGGTCCACTTTGCAGGAACATGCTCTTATAGAAGTTTTCAGTAGGCTTTCGTGGAGTTTAAAGTTTTATTGCAAGATTTATTATGTAGCATTGAAGATAGCTACAAGTATTTAACAATATTAAAATTGTTACTTGGGCATTGATTGATTATTTTGTCTAATTCTTCCACGAAACGAATGGAAATATATGGAAGATTGTTATAAATGACACGTTTATTACGAAAACATTGCTTAAATAGTGAAAAAATAAGTCGGAACACGTAACATTCAACCGAATCTATGATTAGACCCTGTTGCACGTTCGCTAGCTACAGTTCATGATAATTCATGAAAGGAGACACTTTGAGGTCGTCATCTACGTCAGGACAATGGAACTACACCCGGCATTTTTTAACTGGTGCTTCAGTCAATGGCGAATATGAGGTTCCGTACCACAAGCCTAAACGCAGGAAAAACAACAACTAGTTCTTCGGTGAGCATATCTGCTATTGGATATTCGCAGTGTGAGTTTCACTTCAAATAAGAGTTCTGGTCGTTTGCATTGGAGAGAAAGAAATAGAGATGGGCAGTTCGTTCCTGAGCTGCTCCAATGCATGGAATCATAAAAGTGACCAGAGAGCTCTTTTTAAAAGAACCGCAGCTCACTAGCTGTATGTCTTGCTAGCAGCTATTTCTCTATAAAGTATGATACGCTAAACTGATTTGGCGAGCAAAAAAAAGGTTTTTATTTTCAAAGTCTGCACAATAAAAAATTTTTGCAGCACTATGTACGACATCTGCAATTTTACAGACAAATCGACGTGAACATTTCATAAGGGCACATAAACCATTGAGAGATTCTCTTTGTTTACTTTCTCTTCTGTTAATAACACCTAAATTTCGACGTTCACTTACCAAATTTGTTTATTGAAGAATCCAAACAATTCTTCTGCGATCGCAGCGATGCCCGAGTGGCGAGCTTTGAACTAAGCGATGGTGATAATTTTCAGATTTTGCTTGAAGATTCGAACAAAATGCAGGGTTTTTATTATTTTTTCTTATGAATCGAATACTAACATACAAAAACGTGTGAAAATTTGGTAAAAAATCGATCAATAATGATTCAGTAACTTTCCGTGGTATGTTTGATTAATATTTATGGAGAAATCGTAACATGAAATACTAAATTCGAAGAAGTGAGGTTGGGTACTGTTTTCATATCTGGGATATTCTTTGTTTTTTGGGTTGGATTTTGGGATTAATTAATAAACTATGATCAAAAGCTATATGGCTAGTCTATTTACTCTTGTTTTATCATCTAAATCAAATCTGTATGTGAACTGAAAATTTCAAATTTCATCCTAGATTGTCAAGAGTATAGGACAATTTGAAATCATATGTTTGATGACAAGACGTGACTAATCGTTTTTCTTACCCATATTTGTAAGGTTTTGCCATCTGCATTCTTTCAAACTCAAGTAAATTGAAAAAATCGTCAAAAAATTTTCTAAATACATGAGATATGTCAAAACAATCACCATAACGCTATCTCGTGGTGACCACGCTGATTGGATTGTTCAATAGAATGAAAGAAAATATCATCAGCTTTGTAATACACTCAAATAAAAATTCACGTTCGATTCACTTGAAAAATCACGTAGAATGGTTTCAAATGTCAAATTGAATATTTTACGTGACGAAAATGAATGTTATACGAACATCCCCTAAAATGAATAGAGTCATCACATAAGGTTTACGTGAATTGACCAAACGTCAAACAATCTACGTGAATTTCCAGTGTGAAAAACTCGATTTTGAAAATGGCGAGCAATGGTCCTCGAAGTGTAAGTAGTGTAAATATTTGCGAGAAAAGTTATTTAATTACAATTTTTTACTCCATCGACGGACCATTCCAGTATGAAAGTTTCCATGTGTTCAACTGGACCGAGTGCCTGCGTGAGTCCGGAAGTTTACTCGCTCCTGCCGAATGCTTCAAACAGGCCGTCGGTATGAAGCTAGAGACACTGGAACCATGTAATGCGACTTCAACCTGCATCGGTAGTGTTGTGGGAGTTCTTGGATCTCGACTTCGGCTTCGGTTGGATGGCAGTGACAACATAAACGATTTCTGAAGGCTTGTCGATTTGAGATACCACAACGTTATTAGCTGCTTTTCAAGCCATTGGAATTATATGACAATTTTCTGAAATAAATGTTTTATATTTCATGGCATTTTTCATTTCATAAATTTATATAAAAATCTGAAATCTCCCTTTTCACTTCAACCAATATATAAAATAACAATTTTCTGGTATCTAAATTGGATATGAACTGATAGATAAATGTGATATGAACAGTACATTACATTTTACCTATGAAACACGTAACTTTTACTGGATTATGCATTAAACAGTTTTTAAATTCCAGTCCATTAAATCCTACGTGAAAAGTAGGGTGGAAAATATTCACATAACTTTTCACGTAACTATAATATGATTATTATTTTGAGTGTAGTGTCATACATGTAACGAACAATTGCGTAATAACGCAGATATAATTGGAAGAGAAAGTAAACAAAGAGCATCTGTCAATTGTTTTAAGGCCCTTTTAAAATGTTCACGTCGAAATCTGCAGATCTGCCCACATTATCGAAATGACGGAATGCGTAATGAATTCTTACTCGACTGCATGATTTTTCAGTGCTCGATCGGTTCAGTGCTAGAATTTTCGCCTGAGTTGGCTGCTCGATCAACCTGATTGACAGTGACATTATAAATGTCATTGAATATTCGCTCATTTTATGAATGTGTTAGTGTAAAATTTAGGCGACTTAAGGTAGCGCTTCGCCGTGGTCAGGTCGAAGCGAGACAACTCACTGCTTCCTCTTGCTTTGTCGCCGAAATTTCACCCTAAATTGCAAATTTCTCCAATACTAACCCGATTCACGAAAAATCAAAAACATACAATTGTAGGTAAATGATTTTACTATGCATTTGGCGAAAAATATCAGTTAGAAAGCTTTTCTTTCGCGAGATTTCGTGCGAGTTTTGTTAAACATTTTGTTTTATTTTTTCCTTTTCTCGCTATAAACAACTCGCATATGTAGGGATGTGCTACGTTTTCAACAAAGCGTCAAAGCTAGTAACGATGAAAATCATTACTGATTTCTCGTTCTATTGAAACATGAATAGTAATTATTTTACAAAGTAGTAACACTTACTTACATTTTCTACTCATCTATATTCAACGTTTACGCAGAGAGAACGGACAACGAAAACAAAAGAAATGTTGTTAGCGTCTACCGCATGTAGCATTTTGCACACCCCAATGCATGCGTTGACATTGTGTGCGTGCGAAAGAATAAGGAAAAATTCATTTATTTTTATAACTCGCACGAAATCTTTCGATAAAAACGTTTATCAGGCACCATTTATATACGAATCGATAGAAAAATTAATTATTTAGAATCGTATGTTCTTGGAATTTCCGTTTTCTTTTCCGTTTTCTCACAATTTTGGGTAAAGTGCGTGAAACCCCGGGATAGGCAGCGAACTCCCGTGACCACGGCGAAGCGCTACCTTAAGCCATTTCATTACACTCCAGCTAGAGGAATGGATGATGCTGACTAAGGTAGGCCGTTTTGTTAATTTCCAGCGAATTTCAACAGTTTATGTTGGAATTCTAAGAAGAACTGGTTATTTACTAGTTCTGTATATCCGAAAAACATGAAGATTTCAATGTGTATAATCAGTTATGTAATGTTTCATTTAAAAATAAACTGAAAGTCAGCACGAAAACGTGCAAAATCGCGAAAGAAGAAGAAGAAGACAAATTGACAATTCAGTCCGCATCTTCTCACTCAATTCCGACTGATTTCCGAATCAACCGTTGTAGTTGTAGGTTGTAGGCGAAATTCATTCGGAATCGGTTGTTGCACTGGAGTTGGAATTGATTCGGAATTCATTATGATTTCCACATGAAATTCCGAATGAAAATTTCTCGCCGATTCGGAATTGATTCGGAATCCATTCGGATCTGATAATGTGGGTGGCTTCTCTGGTAACATTCCCACTTGTACGCGGCGGACAGATTTACCCTCAGACGGCTGGCTATGTCTACCAGCCATTTTTGCCGGAATTCTGCTAGAATTCCGGCTAAAGTCTGACAACAATGCAACAACCGTTTCCGGCAGAGAATTTCGCCTAGCGGTTATTAACGGTTCTTTTCCGTCGGATTGTTGCCATACAAGATTGGCAGAACCGTTTTGAATCGGTTCTACATTTTAAGCGTCTTGGTTTTGTCGTGAATACGACTTACTTTACTATGGGGCGCCTTTTCAAAATTAACCATATGGAAGAATGGGCAGAACTTAATCGTGAATATCTCGACTTGTATTAATGGTAGCAACATAATTCTTTCACCATTTCATCAAAAATATGATCAGGAATTCAGGATAATATTTTGAACAGTGTGCGATAACCACAAACAACTCAAAAATTAAGTTTTCTTAAAATTTGGAAACAACGCGGAAAACTCTTTACTTTCGCTTGGGTTTTTCGCGCAAGGACGACGATTTTGAGGTAGTCAGGCACATATCTTCAACTGAATGCGTATAAAAGGGGAACCGTGGTCGAAAATCGATCACAACTTAACTAGGATAATCCAGGAAAGGATATCTGAGCTTCGCAACAGGAACTTCCAGCAAAAGCTTCGAGAAATTCTCCCACATTCAAAGCCCTTCTGGTCCTTAACGAAGGTGCTTAAGAAAAAACCGAAGCCTATTCCTCCTCTGATGTCACCCCAGGACGCAGCTGAAGGAATACCTTCAATCACACCAGTAGAGAAGGCAAATGCGCTAGGCCAGCAGTTTGTGTGTTCTCACAATTTAGGACTTAACATTGTTAGTCCATATGAAAGAGCCGTTACTGATAGCGTAGCTGAGGTTGACCAATCAGACAGCTTGGTTCCTGAGGAAAGTAGAGTCACTGCGAATGAGCTGATGGCTTTTGTGAAAAAATCCAAAAATATGAAGGCCCCCGGTTTCGACAACACATTCAACATTGAGCTGAAACATTTGAGTATTCGCTCATTTGTCTTCTTAGCTAAAATTTTTAACAGGTGCTGGGAGCTTGGTTACTTCCCTTCAATGTGGAAGTTAGCTAAAGTTATCCCAGTTTTGAAACCGGGGAAAGATCCTTCCTTTTCCAAGAGCTATCGGCCCATCAGCCTACTCTCTGCCCTATCCAAGCTGTTTGAAAAGTCAATACAAAGGCGAATTCTTGCTTTCGCAGATGAACAGGATATATTTCTGGAAGAACAGTTTGGGTTCCGGAAAGGAAGATCCACCATCCACCAACTCACAAGGGTTAACAACGTCATCCAGCAAAACAAATCAGTGTCCAAAACGACTGCCATGGCAATATTGGATATTGAAAAGGCATTCGATAATGTGTGGCACGATGGCCTGGTATTTAAACTGCATCGGTATAATTTTCCCATGTATCTTATTAAAATTATCAAAAATTATCTTGCAGATAGAGCATTCCAGGTTTCTCTGAATAATGCACTTTCAGAAAGATTTACTATTCCTGCTGGTGTACCCCAGGGAAGTATCCTAGGTCCCATTCTATACAACATTTTCACATCAGACATCCCACCTCTTCCAGGTGGTGGTGTTCTGTCACAATTTGCTGATGATACTGCCATTCTTTACAAAGGTCGTGTCATTAATGCTCTGAAGAATAAACTACAGACAGGTCTGGACGCTTTAACGGAATATTTTACAAGCTGGAGAATTGTGATCAATGCAGCAAAAACTCAGGTCATCTTGTTTCCACATTCAAGATCTCCAAAACTTGTTCCATCAGACGAATGCAGAATACGATTCGGTGATGAGGTCATTCAATGGTCCGATGAAGTTATCTATCTAGGACTCACCTTTGACAGATATCTGATATTCAGGTCACATGTTGACAAAATCGTTCAAAAATGCAGCATACTCATTAGGTCTCTGTATCCGCTGATTTGTAGAACATCTAAACTATGCCTGAAGAATCAGATGGCTGTCTATAAACAAATCATCTACCCCGCAATTGAATACGCAGTCCCTGTTTGGCGGGGCTGTGCACGAACACACAAACTTAGGCTTCAGCGCATTCAAAGTAAGATCTTAAAGATGATTCTAAATCTACCCCCTTGGATAAGGACTAGTGAAGTACATGAGATGGCCTCCCTGGATATACTAGAACAAAAATTCGAACAATACTGCACGAAATTTGAAGAGAGGTGCTCAATCTCTGAAATACAAATAATTCAAAATTTGTACGTATTAGGTTAGGGATAGTTATAAGTAGGTAGACATTTTATAAATAATTAAAATAAATATTATGGTTAAACATTAGTATGTAAAACAAGAGTAACTAAAACACCTAATATTAATAACGAATCGTATGAACAACAAAGATGAAAGGCCAAAGGGTCAAAACACTTGTACTGTAAAATGTTGATGTAATACACAAAAATAAGATTAATAAACAGATATTTATGCAAAAAAAAAAAATGCGAAAATCGATCATTTCTTTTCGTGCGTTCGATGGAAGCAGACGTCGTGGGAGTGGAATCATCAACCAGCAGCGACGGAGAATGCACCTTCTGCGTGGTCGCAGGTCGCATCTCTCATTCGCTTGCTGGCCATCGAGGCGAGAGGACCTTAACCAGCAGCAGCAGCGGGAGTTAACCAGCAGCGACGGAGAATGCACCTTCTGCGTGGTTAAAAACCTCAAACGCTCAGGTCGCATCTCTCATTCGCTTGCTGGCCATCAAGGCGAGAACCAGCAGCGACTGAAACTGGATTCTGAGTCTGTTATTGGATCTAAATTTAGGTCTTGAACTCAGAATCCAGTTCTCTATTCCAGACTTCTATTCGGTTCTTCTTAAAACCATAATAATACTCCTAAAGAATTATGCGGAATTTACTTTACTGTACCTCTACACAACCCATTTTTGTCGTGAATACGACTTACTTTACTATGGGGTGCCTTTTCAAAATTTACCCTCTGAGAGAGTGATAAGTTTCTGATCGTGAATATCTATTGTTGTATCTAATGAATCAACATAATACTTGCGACATGCCGACATGGAAATATGATCATAATTTTATGATAAAATTTTCAGTTTTGTGACATAGTCTCAAATAATTCAAAATTAAACTTTTCTGAAATGTTTGGTATAAACGAGTATCAAAGAGGATAATTCATAAGGCGCGTTTGCCTTTCTCGTATTTTTAAAGCTCATAGCTCAGTGATCTGTGAAAGGATTTATATAATCTAACTACCAATAGAATAGAAATTTTTCAATTTAAACGTGTATAGCAAAAGCATTGAAGTATTTCAATAGTACACTATTGAAAAACCTGTCTCATTTGCTCCATGTCAACACCAGCCAATCAGAACGCGTTCTAAGGAAGAGAACAAAATATCTGCTGCTGTACAACAAATCGTCCGGGAAAAATGTTCCGAAAAGTGGTGAATATCGCAGTGAGTTCCTCAATTTAGTCCTTGTGAATGCTAGAAACGAATCCCGACAGCATATTGATAGTTTCTTTCAATAAATTATGCAAATCCGAATGAAATAATCGACAATAAAATTCTGTATGCGGCTATTTTTATAGCCGTTAGGACCGCCCATTAGTGAAAAAGCTACAAACGAAATCACATAAAAGGAAATCTCTTAACAAAAATTCAATCAGTTTGGATTCAATCGCCTCTGCGAGCAGATGTGTTTTGTGTCGTCTGCACGCTTTCGACAAGATCGATTACGTCACAGCTGCCAGTCATTAGCATTGGGAAAAAAACAACGGTGGAGAGCATTGCACAATATCAGCCGTTCTAATGGCTCTAAAAGTTTTCTAAAGAACTATTAAGATTTGTTGTTCGAAAATCGTAGGGAAATATCCTCAGTTTACTGCAAATCAAGAACAGTTTGCTTAGACTTGTGCACTTTTCGCTGTGTGAAATTCACAGTAATCGAGATCAAGTGAAGCGTTCTTTGTTTTTGCGAAAAATGTGAAAAAAGGGAATGCGTACATAATTCATACAATTGATATTCGGAAGTGTTAAGGAACATGTCAGTTGTTTTCGTATTCACGACATCCAGTTATGTCTCTGACATTACCCACCCGCCTTTTATTTTTTCAATAAAAGATTCATATGAAAGGTAATAAGTTATTCCCCTTCGTATATACTAATCATGGAAAATGTTATTGCCAATAACATTACTTTCTCACTACCAAACATACCCGTATTTCAATCTCATTTACCTCGTCTCAAGATTCGTTTTTTGTGATGGAGAATTGCAGCGGTATACCCCTCGTCAATATGTTTTAGGTAGTAAAATCAGCAACACTGTATAGCATAAAAATAGTATACTTCCGTTTTTCTGAGAGCTAATAGTAACAAGATTAAACAACTACGTTCTGCAAACGCGTGTTTCTTTTCGAGTGAGCTTGTTCGTCTCCGTTTCAGTTCTATTCCTCTTAACCGACGTGGATTCACTCGCGCATCTGTCCACTTTGGCCAACAGGTTATGGGCCCAGTAAATGTTGTGAGGAAATTTCGTTAAAAGTTTAATTTTTGGAACGAGAAAGTTGTCTCTTGCGTGCAGTCTTGGAAATTCAGGATGGAGATGGTTCTAACGAGAGAGGAGCTATTTTAAGTGATCGATGGTATCAAACCGGAGCCCGTTACGGCTCAATGGTCCAAGGATGATAAAAAGGCCCGAGCTACTATGGGATTATGTATTGAGGATAATCAGTACAGCCTCATTAAGACAGCTCAATCGTCGCGTGAATTTTGGGATAATTTGCAAAAATACCACGAAAAGGTCACTGTTACTTCTAGAGTGTCTCTTTTTAAAAAATAATGCAATTTGAATTTGCGAGAAGGAGGTGATTTAGAAGCTCACCTTTTCGATTTGAACGACCTTTTTGACAGTCTTGAGAATGCCAGACAGGATTTGGAAAATCAGCTCAAAATTGCTATGATATTGAGAAGTTTGCCAGATTCCTACAGTGGGTTTGTGACAGCACTTGAAAGCAGACCAGACGAAGATTTAACAGTTGAGCTAGTGCGATCAAAACTCTTAGATGAGTATGAGCGTCGGAAGGAACGATCTGGGTATAGATCATCCGGCGAAGCAAAGGCATTGAAAAGTGGTGTTAAATCGGACAATGCAGTGAAAGAAAAATCCGAGATTGTGTGTTTCTTTTGCAAGAAATTGGGTCATATAAAGCGTGACTGTTTGCGTTATCAGGCTTTAAAGAACAAAAGTGTCAAAGATCAGAAAACTGATCGCCCTAAGGCCAAGCAAGTCTCCGAAAAAGTTTCTGGTGAAATGTTGTTTATGGCCGGAGAGAAGAAACAGAGTAACTGGATTGTGGATAGTGGTGCTAGCAGTCATATGTGTAACGATAAAAGTGTTTTCACCTTGCTCAATGGAGAGAGTGCTCCGGAGATTATTCTTGCGGGTGGAACTGTAGTTCAATCGGTTGGATGCGGTTCTTGTGTCTTGACTGGTGTAAATGGCTGCGAAAGTTCAGTAAAAATCACCCTCGAGGAAGTGTTATTTGTTCCGTCGTTGAATAGTAATTTGCTCTCCGTGGCAAAATTGGTTGCAAAGGGTTTTCGGGTAATTTTCGATAAAGATGATTGTGACATTTGTGATCAGTCAGGAAAAGTTGAAGTGAAAGGCACCAGGTCAGGTAGTCTGTATCATTTGAAAACGGTCGAAACAGTGATGAAAAGTGAATCCAAGCAGCACAATGAATTATGTCAGCACCAGTGGCATCGTCGATTCGGTCATCGAGATCCATCCAGTGTAGATAGAATGAATAGAGATAATTTAGTAACTGGAATGATGCTGAAAGATTGCGGTATCAGATTAACCTGCGAGACGTGTTTGGAAGGGAAACTGTTGCGAACACCGATCCCAAAATCAACGGAAAAGTTGTCAACCGGAGTTTTAGATTTGGTACACACTGATTTGTGTGGGTCGATGAAGACTACAATACCAAGCGGCAATCGTTTTCTTATGACAGTCATTGATGACTATAGCAGGTATGCAGTCGTTTACCTTCTTGCTAAGAAGTCAGATGCTGCTGACAAAATTATTGAATATACCAGGTACGTACAAAATTTGTTCGGCAGAAAGCCACGAGTCATTCGCTCTGATGGTGGGGGTGAATGTGATAATAACAAGCTTCGATCATTCTTCGCGGAGGAGGGAATTAAAGTTCAATTTATCACACCTTATACACCCCAACAAAATGGTGTAGCCGAGAGACGTAACAGATATTTACAAGAAATGGCCACCACAATGCTACTCGGTGCGAAACTTGATAAAAAATACTGGGGTGAAGCGGTAATTACTGCTACTTACGTGCAGAATAGGTTACCTTCACGCTCAGTGGACATAACACCATTTGAGAAATGGTACGGACGGAAACCTAACGTTAAACATTTGAGAGTTTACGGATCGCAAGCATGGGTTCACATTCCAGATGTGAAGCGTAACAAATTTGACAGTAAAGCGCGTAAATTAACATATGTAGGTTACTCAGAGCATCATAAAGGGTATCGTTTTGTTGACTTGGCAACCGAAAAAGTCACTATTAGTCGTGACGCCAAGTTCTTGGAGTTCGATAGTTTGAATCACGACGAGAAGAAAAATGATACTATGAGTGACGAAATTGAATGGTTTACCGTACGGAATGGTGAACAGGATCAACTGTTGGTTGACAGACCAACGGATGAGCTGTACGATAGAGATACAGAGACCGTTGATGAAACTCTTGATGATCGCTTGGATCCTGATGACGGGGATCAAAGTGAATGTGAACAATTTTTTGATTTGAGTTCTATACCATCTTTGGATGACCCTCTTGAAATTATGAAGAAGCAATGAAGTGTCCCGAGCATAATTCGTGGATAGAAGCCGTGGATGACGAAATGATGTCGCATAAGAAAAATGGTACTTGGGAGTTGGTAAAGTTACCACCCGGGAAGAAAATAATAGGAAGTCGTTGGGTCTGTAAAGCGAAGGTGAATGAGTTGGGACAAGTAGTGCGCTTTAAAGCAAGAATCGTGGCACAGGGATATACACAGCGTTTTGGAGTGGATTTCCATGAAGTTTTTGCTCCTGTGACGAGGCATGCTACACTGAGAATTTTACTCGCGCTAGCTGACAGAGATACGTTGATTCTCAGACATTTGGACGTTCGTACAGCATATTTGTATGGTGATATTACTGAGGAGACGTATATGCGCCAACCCCCTGGTTAGGTGGTGCGCGGACAAGAGGAGAAAGTGTGTCGCCGAAGTATTTACGGTCTCCACCAATCAGCACGATGCTGGAATCAGAAATTATCCGTTGTTTTAAAGGGAATAGGATTCGAAGCAAGTTCTGCTGATCCTTGCCTGTATATAGCTACAAGAAAAAAGTGTGTCGTTTATCTAATCGTCTATGTTGATGATATGTTGGTTGGTTGCGTTAACGAGGAAGAGATAATGCGAGTATATAAACAGCTTAAGAAGCACTTTGATATCAACTGTCTTGGTGAAGCTAGACAATTTTTGGGTTTGGAGATTACAAAGGATCCAGAAGGAATATACAGCTTGAGTTTACATTCACATATTAAAAGAGTCATTGAGACATTTGGCATGAAGGATGCCAAAGTAACGCGAACTCCAATGGATCGAGGCTACATGAAAAACGAAAGTAAAAGTGAAGCAATGAAAGACATTACCATGTACCGTAGTCTAGTTGGTGCTTTAATGTACATCGCGGTCTGCGCTAGACCTGACATTGCCGTCAGTGTTGCGATTTTAGGGCGTGAGTTCAGTACCCCGTGTGTCAAAGACTGGATAGCAGCGAAACGAGTTCTCCGACATTTAAAGGGTACAGCTGATTGGAAGTTGAGACTAGGTGGATTGAATAAAGGCGATCTTGAAGCATTTTCTGATTCCGACTGGGCGGGAGATCCAACAACTCGAAAGTCAACTACTGGATTTGTAGTATTTTTCGCAGGAGGAGCTGTTTCATGGGCAAGCAGACGTCAAAGCTGCGTTAGCCTCTCTTCTATGGAGGCAGAATACGTGGCTTTGGGAGAAACATGTCAAGAAGTGATATGGCTGAGACATCTGTTGGAGGATTTGGGTGAAAAGCAGAAGAAAGCTACTATAATACATGAAGATAACCAAGGATGTCTAACTTTTGTGCAACTTGAAAAAACTAGCAGAAGATCGAAACATATCGATACGAAGAAGTGCTTTATTCGTGATCTTTGCGAGCGTGAAGTTATTAAACTGGAGTATTGTCCGAGCGAGATGATGCGTGCAGATATTTTCACTAAACCTTTAGGATGTGTGAAACATCAGAACTTTACAACTTTAATCGGTCTTCAAAGCAGTCGAGGTGAAACCGCTGAGGAGGAGTGATGGAGAATTGCAGCGGTATACCCCTCGTCAATATGTTTTAGGTAGTAAAACCAGCAACACTGTATAGCATAAAAATAGTATACTTCCGTTTTTCTGAGAGCTAATAGTAACAAGAATAAACAAGTTGTTTCTGCAAACGCGTGTTTCTTTTCGAGTGAGCTTGTTCGTCTCCGTTCCAGTTCTATTCCTCTTAACCGACGTGGATTCACTCGCGCATCTGTCCACTTTGGCCAACATTTTGTACGTACATGCGGGATTGACGAATATCAAATGAAGTCGAATAAAAAAAATTGAAAAAAGAACGAGGAGGGAAATAAACAAGACATGTACGGCGAGATAATGACGCAATTTCGCCTGGACAATTTTGACAGCAGCCAGAATGCAGCCAGCCTTCTGACGGTTGCCAGAATTCCTCACAAGCGGGGATGTGCTTTGCTATTGAATCGAACTACACACTCAAAATAATAATCATATTATAGTTACGTGAAAAGTTATGTGAATATTTTCCACCCTACTTTTCACGTAGGTTTCAATGGACTGGCATTTGAAAGCTGTTTAATGCATAATCCAGTAAAAGTTACGTGTTTCATAGGTAAAATGTAATGTACTGTTCATATCAAATTTAGATACCAGAAAATTACTATTTTATATATTGGTTGAAGTCGACAGGGAGATTCCAGATTTTGAAATATGAATGAAAAATGCCATGAAATATAAAACATTTATTTCAGAAAATTGTCATATAATTCCAATGGCTTAAAAAGCTACTAATAACGTCGTGGTATCTCAAATCGACAAACCTCCAAAAATCGTTTATGTTGTCACTGTCATCCAACCGAAGCCGAAGTCGAAATCCAAGAACTCCCACAACATTACCGATGCAGGTTGAAGTCGCATTACATGGTTCCAGTGTCTCTAGCTTCATACCGACGGCCTGTTTGAAGCATTCGGCAGGAGCGAGTAAACTTCCGGACTTACGCAGGCACTCGGTCCAGTTGAACACATGGAAACTTTCATACTGGAATGGTCCGGTCGATGGAGTAAAAAATTGTAATTAAATAACTTTTCTCGCAAATATTTACCCTACTTACACTTCGAGGGCTACTGCTCGCCATTTTCAAAATCGAGTTTTTCACACTGGAAATTCACGTAGATTGTTTGACGTTTGGTCAATTCACGTAAAGCTTATGTGATAACTATATTCATTTTAAAGGATGTTCGCATAACATTCATTTTCGTCACGTAAAATATTCAATTTGACATTTGAAACCATTCTACGTGATTTTTCAAGTGAATCGAACGTGAATTTTTATTTGAGTGCATGTGTTAAACACTTCATTTTCTAGTGGGAATGCGTACAGCACAAATGTATGTGCAAAATACTTGATTCGGTCAACTGTGTTTTAATTGAATCGAAAACAATGTAACATTCACATGAAATTCATATAGAATCTAGAGGTAACGATAAATATTATCGTTTTGATGTGCATTTCATATAAATGTAGCATGATTTCCACCAAATATCAACAGGTTTTACACTTATCTTACGAGATAAGTGTATGGTTACATGAATTTCATGAGTTCTACAAGTAGTGATAGTTCAAATGCTTTGCACATGATGCTAGCGTGCAAATTATTTTCAGTGTATGTGTGTGGAACAGAAAAGTTAAATTGCTTAATTGAGATTGTTACAATTCGTTTTTTTTTGCTTTGTGCGTCTTAGTGAATTTACACATGAAATCTCAAAACAATTCGCTTTGGTTATGTATTGAAATGAAAAAGCATGTTTAGTTGAAGATTTACATATGAATAGCGGCCCTTACACGAGAATTATTTTTGTCATTTTCAATGATGACTAAGTGATGATGTATTTCAAATTTGCATAGAAAACTCGTCGGTGCATACACGTTCATTAAAATGATATTATTTTTTATTAATGACATTTTTAATGGCTCGTTTAAGGGTCGCTAATCGATTGTGCAAAGTTTTATGAGTGTAAAGATACATTTTCGCACCAGTTTCCGATTAAAAAAAAATATCATGGCAACTCTGATAATAACTACTCAATTTTTGACTCTTTCTTGTATCATTCAAAATTGAATAACATTTTTTGCTCGACTGAAATGCAAATGCACAAAGCCAGTTTGCCTGGGACTGCAAAAAAGTTGTCAACGAAACGTACACACAACGCATAAAATAAATTTGAAAAAATTGATATATTGGAAAAACGATAGATCGAGTACCTTTAAAAGAGAGAGAAATTTGAAAGTGATAAATAGCGTGAAATAATAAATTGGAAAATAATCGATGCATCTACAAAGCGGACGCAAAAACAGAAAGCGGAAAAAAATCTCAGCAGCCATCTTGCTAAGCGGCTAGCTTAGCAAGATATTTACGAAAAGGTAATAAATTCAGATAGAGAAATTCAAACAAAACGGAAATGAAAAAAGTGGAAAAATACAAAGTACCGCGAATCACGCGGTCCCAAATTCCAAGATTCACTAGCCAGACGAAATCAAATCAAAAGGAAGGAAACACATCAATAAAAGACAAAAAAATTATATCAGACGTAGCATACATCGAGCCCTTGGATTATGAGCGAGAATCACCAAAACATTCGCTAGAACTAGGAAAACTACTGTACACGTTGGGCTTTAAAAAATATAAAGAGATCACCAAAGTCGGAAAATTCCGTTTCAAGGTGGACCTAGAAAATGGGAACGATTTCGAAATTTTACAGAAAACAGATCTGAAGCCGGAAAACTTAAAAGTGTTTTTGCCATCTTCCCACAAAGAAACCGTTTGTTTCGTTCCAAATGTACCGTTGTATTTTGACGACGAAGAGTTACAGAAAAACACGGTTGCAGAGGTACTGGTGACCAAAGTTGAGCGAATAATGAAAAAGGGCGGACAGGAAAACCTCATGAAAACAAACAATTTAAAAGTAACGGTCAGGGAAACGAAGTACCAAGAGTAATAAAAATTTTTGGATGCGCTTTCAGGCCACAGCTTTATATTTTCCCGGTTGAACAGTGCAATGCATGCACATGGAACATGGTGGAGAGAGATGCGAAAAAGCAACCCGATGTGCAAACTGTGGTAATCAGCACGAAGCGGCAAGTAGAACGTGTCCACATAGGGAAAAAAGAAGCAAGATACTAAAATTGATGGCAACAGATAGAATTACATACGTGGAAGCAGAAAGGAACTTAATTGAAACTCAAAACCGTTTCGAATCGTTGACAGAAGAAGAGGAATATCCCGATCTCTCGAAAGGAGCCATTCCAAAAAGCCCTCGACCCGTGATAAACACCGGAAATCGACACTGTAAAAAAGCCGACAAAACCGGAAACTCTAGGGAGCTAGAGCAAACCGGAGGGAATAAACCAGATGATAAAACGAAAGAGAGAAACCGACAATTCCCGCAAAACTCGCAAAGGGCAACAGACTTAGAGCACTTACTCGAACATCTAAGAAAAGAAGTTCTAAACTATTTCGGAGCACAACCCTGGATACTACCAGTTATAGAGCTCCGTGATAAACTTCAAGCAAAAATTCAAACACCGATATCAGAAGCAGACTTGGATATTATATTGATTGACACACTCTCTGAGCTTAACAGGATCATAAACACTGAACAAGAACAACTCAACGACAATAGAATAGAGAGCTCAAACAAAAATGGATAAAAACACTTTTCGTATATTACAAAACAATATCCAAAGCCTGCGACCTACCGAGAAACGGGAAGAGCTTTTCACCAATTTAATGAAAAACGACTTCACTGTAGCGCTACTCCAGGAAATCTGGTTGAGAAAAAATTAAACATTCGTACTGAAGAACTACAAACTCATAAGTAAGAGAAGAGATGAAGGGTACGGCGGCGTCGGAATACTTATAAAAACGGAGATATCGTATAAAGAACTAATTTTACCAGATTTGGGTCCCCTGGAGGCAGTGGGAATACAAATCAACGATTGTACTGGATTGCAGTTCAACGCAATAAATTTTCTTTCAGTTTACCTACCACCGGCAATAAATGTAACGGTAACTAGGAAATCACTGCAGGACCTATACAGGTACTTAGACAGTCTAATTGGCGAAACAATTATCGGAGGTGACTTGAATGCCCACCAGCGGTCATGAAGCCCAACTTTTCCAGAATGCGCAAGGGGCAAAATATTAAACGGACTTATAGAGAACTCAAACCTTATGCTACTGAATGATGGATCGAAAACAATGATTGGAATGCCACAGACTAACGAATCAGGCCTAGCCTGTAGTGCGATATGGAAGGTACGAGAAGAAGATTTTGGCGGTGCACATCTGTGCATTTGGATTGAAATTGCTACAGCTATACCGACGGTCCAAAAAGACTACACGAGAGTAAACAAAGACAAGATAGTAGCAAAATTAAACGAGATGAGACCACAGTATATCTATTCACCAGAAGAAATGGTGCAGATTTTTGATGAAGTTGTTAAGGAATCATCGTTTGTAGTTAAGAACAAAAAAGCGAACTTCCTGAAGATATGGTGGTCTGAAAAAAACGGAAAATTGTACAACAAAAAACGAGCATAGTACGGACGTACAACATCTGTAAGACCCTGACGAACTACATAAACCTCCAAAAAGCTAGGGCAGAGTTCAAAAAAGATGTTCGGAAGGCGAAAAGAAAATATGTACTAGATTTATCGGAGAAAATAGATGAGGCAACACCGACTAGGCATCTGTGGAATATAGTCAAGGGGATTGACACTTCACTGGCTGAAGATGGCCTAAGAAAAACCGATCTCTCTCTGGAAGAAGGATCTCAGTTCATGATGTATTATTTCAAGGACAAGCTAAAAAAAACGCGTAGGCCATACGGTTCCACGGAACAAGAATTGGAAGGATACGAAATGGCCTTAACGGATGAGGAGCTGCTAAAAGTTCTCAAAACCAGAAAAAACAGCTCTGTTCCAAGAGAAAGCAAAATTTCCTATAGTATGTTGAAGCAGCTGGCACCGGACATGCAAGAAAAGATCTGTGAAATGCTCAGTCGAGTATTTGTTACCGAAAAAATCCCGGATAGATGGCGCGTTACAGAAGTCAAACCAATCCCAAAGAAAAATGTAAGTCTAGATCAACCCAATTCCCGAAGACCAATTGCCTTGATAAATGTGGAACTTAAACTTATAAATGCCGCTATTAAAAATAGGATCACTGAAATAGCCGAAATGAAAAATCTAATTCCCAAACTGTCCTTCGGTTTTAGGAAAAATATGTCTGCGACAACTTGTATCAATTATTTAGTGAACACAGTCCAAGAAGAGAAGGAGAACGGAATGGAATGTGCGGTTGACTTTTTAGATCTGTAAATGGCGTACGGCTCGGTGGACACGAACACGCTATTGGAAATTCTCGCGAAAAAATGGATCCCACAAAAAATTACATCTTGGCTCTACGAGTACTTGAAAAGTCGACTTATGGTCCTAACCACGAAAGAAGGAACCGTACAGCAGGAGGTAAACGAGGGCCTACCACAGGGGTGCCCCTTATCTCCAGTACTATTTAATTTGTACACAGCAGCCTACATGAGCTTTCAGATGGAAATTGTGATTTAGTACAATTTGCGGACGACTTCGCGGTTATCGCGAAAGGTAAAACGATAGAAGAAGCATCAGCCAACTTAAACGCCTTTTTGGAAAAACTATCGCGACGTTTGGATAGTCTAAACCTAAAAATAAACGCAACAAAGTCAGCAGTCATTCCATTCACAAACAAATGTATCGACCACATCCGTGTGCGTGTGAAAGGGCAAAATCTGGAAACAGTAAACAGACATCGATATTTAGGCTTTATTTTGGATAGAAGTCTCAGACATCGCAAGCACATCGAGTCCATCTGTGAGTCTGCCGGGAAGAAACTAGCCCTACTCAAGCTCTTAGGACGGAAAACGGGTAAAGCAAACCCCGAAACATTAATCAAAGTGGGGAATGCGTTAGTCAGAAGCAGAATGGAGTATGGTGCTTCGATTTTTGGAAATACAGCACCATCGAATCTTAAAAAAATACAAGTATTGCAGAACGCATACCTAAGATTTGCGGTGGGATTTTTGCGTAGCACACCGGTGAATCGACGACACGACCAGGCACTCCGAAGAAAAATCGAAATAAAAAGTGTCTGTGAGTGATTTCCGTCAGTTACCACAAATATATTGGCCCCTTGATAATGATAAAATTATTCTTTTTAGGCAACACTGTTCTGGTTGCTATGCGTTATTTGTCAAGGAACCGCAATTATAGAAATAAACAAACAAACTGGAAAACTATCCCGTTCCATTGCCACGAAAAAAGATTTAATTTAATTATAGAAATAAACAAACAAACTGGAAAACTGTCCCGTTCCATTGCCACGAAAAAAGGATTAATTTCGGAATAAAGCGATCTATTCTCTTGTGTGCGGCCGCATATTTCCAAATCTGTTGCAATAAAATGGACACAAGACGAAACTGAATTAATTATAATGTGTATTTGCTAATAATCAAGTAAAATTACTGTTTAAAAAAAAACGCGGAGCAGGATGTTTATTTTGTTTATTATGCATTCAATTGAGACCAAAACCATTATTTCGTAACACTAGAAGAACCCTTACAGAAGTTTAAATCAATGGGAAAAGAACGATAATGAAATTGCTGCGTTCTGTGATGTCGATTTGAAACACCAGTGTTAAATTTAAGCTATTTTCAAAGATCCTTTATACATTGAGTCAGTAACAATAAAATGCATTTATCTATGTCATTTATCTGCTAAATCATGCTAAAAAGATTGATTGTTTTCCATGAAGATCTTTATTGGAGATGCGTTTCAAGTCTTCTCAAGAGAATTTTCCAAGAATTATCCAGATGTCATACTAAAACTATTCTAGGGTTAGCAAAAGTCATAAAACAAAAGTTTGTCTCAATGGCGCGAAAAAATAGTAATGCTAATGATACGATCTTAGGCTGTGAACCATTTCACGGTTAATTTTAACTTTTGGTTAAAATCTGACACTTGAGTGGTTATTTGGTGTCGAGTAGTTAAATTTGACTAAAACTGTGGCCCATTTCAAAATTTGACGGACGGAAAGTTATTTGGGTTTATTTTCCACTGGAAATAATTTCAACTAAAGAATTAGTATTAGAATTTTCATTGCGAGATTTTTTTCCAGTGTTGGAAAATAACTATCGATCTGTCAAAAATAACCATGCTCTCGAGTAGGGTTATTTTTGACAACATCAAATTAACCACTCGAGTGTCAGATTTTAACCAAAAGTTAAAATTAACCGCGAAATGGTTCACAGCCTTAGAAGAAATTCTTAGTCGCATAATTTGAAGATTTTATGAAAACTATGCAATGGTGTCAATTCATTTTTGAATTTTTCTAATGGTATGAGATGCTGATGTAATTGATTGGTAACTGTTTTGGTATCAAATTTCCGGTGCATACAATTACTAGTGGTGCAAATAAAATAATATAACATATCCGTATCGCAAAAACAAAGCGCTTCACTTAACTTTAAGGGCCGATTCTTGTTTTTAGGCACAGTAGTAAAATGCGCGACTGGTATATATCGATTCGGAGTTAGTTTTGTTTATCTACATAAACATGTTTTTGAATAACAGTATCCAAGGTATCTGTTATTCGAAATCAATAATTTATCAAATCGAGTTGCCAGTTTTAACAAATTTTCAAGTGATTTCGTTCTGACATTTCGAGTTACTGAGGGGTAGTCAGATTTGCGATACAGTTTTAATAGACGAGTGGCAGGTCGTGTCGTCGAGTGAATGTTTTGTTAGCTGAAACCGGTCAGCTTCCGATGAATCAGAGGATCGAAGAAATCACCAAAAAGAAAGTCATCAGGAGTTTATACTTTAAGAACCCGAACCAGAAATTCATATGCACAACACTCTCGAGAGAGATTCCTAACGGATCGTATTTCACAGAGATTGCCGAAAAACATGCGGATCTGTTGTATCAAGTTCACCCCTCGGATAGGAATATACATTGGCAAAGAAGAAGGCAATATTTTAGAATGATCGATGTCAGAACAATGGTAAATGCTGAACTGGGAGAAACTAAACACAAAAAAGATAATGTATGCAGCGCAATGTGGAACAAACTGTTCCAGGAAAAGATGGATACAGATTACAAAGGATACAACAAAATATTTACAGACGCTACCAAGAATCCCTCAGGGGCAGCTTTCGCTGTTTACGATTCAACGGACGAAGAAATACTGACAGAAAAAATAAATGGAAACTTTACTATAACATATGCAGAACTACTGGCAGTACAGCATGCGATAGAAATGGGAAAGCGGAAAGGATACCGGAAAACTGTCATTTTTACCTATTCAAAAAGTGCGTGCGAAACTTTGAGCAAAGAAGAAGCCTTACGTGATAATTATATAGTTTGGGAAATCTTCAAAATGCTTCAGGATTTGCATAGATCGTGTTTCAAAATCCAATGGATTCCAAGTCACCAGAGAATTGCAGGGAATGAAATTGCAGATAGCGCAGCGGCTGAGCCCTTTTTCAATGGCATTGCGATGAATGATGCAATACTGGTAAGTCGAAACGAAATTTGGAACGAATGGGATTGGAAATACAGAACGGAATCTAAAGAAAGAGATAAATGGCACCTGGAAAATCCTTGTGGTCTAAAGGTTTGTTACTAAATCCCATGCAAGTTAAACTGTTAAGTCGGATAAGAAGCGGCCACTGCTTTACAAAAGAGAGAAAAGCACAATAGGGAATTGAAACTAACGAATTATGTACCGTATGCGGAGAGGTAGAAGATATAAAACACTTACTCTACTACTGTCCGAATTACAATACTATTAGAAGCAAATATGACGTTCTGGAAAACATTAAGCCATTACAACACATACTTCAAGTCAAATGCGAGGAAAGTTTAAAACAAATAACCAATTTTATAAATGAAGCAAAAATAACTACACTGAAAGAAAGATAATAGTAGAATGTACCATTTTGAGGGTGAAATTAAAAACAATGCACCATATAAATCTTGCTGAACATGCATTTTGATTAATTTGAAATCAATTTATCGTATATTTTACCATTTCTATGTTCTGGTATATTCAAGTAGAATATCTGTTTATATAGTACGATATACTATGCTTATTTGAAGGTACATCTAGTATTTTTAACAATAAATTTCAATAGTATGTTTAACCATTTTACTGTTCTAGTAATATTATCGGTGATAATAGTAACATATACCATATCGAAGTTAAAATAGATATAGTTATTTTTACTGCAAATAATTATTCATCCAAATAAAATTTACTGTATATGGTAATACATCATGGTTGAAAGCACTATGTGTAGTAAAACGCTATGGCATGTATTTAGTCAATTGCAATATTTATTCGAAAAATTATAATACAGTTTTTTCGCGGTATCCCAAGTAACATTTTTAATATTAATAAATACTTGTAGCTATCTTCAATGCTACATAATAAATCTTGCATTAAAACTTTAAACTCCACGAAAGCCTACTGAAAACCTCTATAAGAGCATGTTCCTGCCAAGTGGACCATTCTTCATAAGGTTTATAAAGCAAAGTGAAGAATCATCATAAAGCTGCGTTAAAACTTCAAATTCAAGAAAATTTTGAAACCAGATTTACGATCAACATTAAATTTATTTGGATGGAATAAATTCCACTATGAATAAACTGTCGTTTTGGTAATACTTTTCTTGATTATATGTGTGTCATCTGCTTTGAATGCAATCAGTACGAAGTTTATTGGATATTATTTACAAGTTTAAGGCTTTTACCGAACGTAAAAACTTCATGCGCTTTTATTTTTATCGTGAATGTATGGATAAAAATAAGAATTATAACTAATCGCCTTGAAATAAATATGGTTTTTGCGAAAGTCTCCATGATTTATGAAAATTATTTTCTGTGATTTATCTTTATCTTTGTATAAAACTATTTCGTGGCGATAAAATTTGTGCACACGTTTTGAAAATGAATCATAAAAGTCCATCATACTTCCTCGTTTTTGCATTTCGAAGTTTATTCGATGTCAATAAAGGCTACGGCAAAGAACATCATAATGGCGGCCATGAAATTTTCTTTAATGCAAATTACACTTAATCTAAGAAGCAATAAATCAAATAGCCCACAACAGGAGTGTCATAAATGTACTTTAGAACCCTCAAATTTGCTCTGAGTGAAACTGTCATTCAATTAACACGCACACACACAAATCTAGATTTATGATAGAATTTTACTGACAATAATGTTTTAAAGAAAAATTTTTAAAGCAATATTAAGAGCGTTTGCATGGTTTTATTCTAGTACAAATTGATTTATTTTTAGTCCAGTTGTTGGTCTAGGTAAAAGGTTTTATAGAAGCTTTAAAAACTATGATATTACTTGTCAAAAGCGACACTTATTATAGTTGTTATAAAACAAGTAGTGATTAAACAATCAATTATAAAACTCCTATAAATTATAATCAAAACCATAAGGCATTCGAATTGTTACTTGGGATGCTGCATAGTCCGTAGAATTCGACATTCTACTGTCACAAACTGTTATAATTTTTATGCCTATGTTTAGTTCATGATATATTTATTAATTTGATTAAATTGATACATATTATTAAAACAGTACATTAATAATGTATCACAGATTGTAACTTTAAAATTTAATTATAATGTTAATATATTACAAACGAATTGATTGTGTATATCAACGCCCAAATGCATCAATGGGTCAAATGGTCCGATACCAGTAAAACAAATCTGCAACAGCGTTCAGTGATGGTGAAATGTTTACAATTCTGCATAAAATGTTCAAAACGACGTATGTGACATTTCAGCTGAACCGAGAAAAGCGATGTTGAAAAATAATCGCACAATTTTAAATCCTATTTAAAAATGAGTAATTGAAACAACTTCATCTCTTCACTAAATCGTCAAATTTGTATGCGTGCAACGTATCATAGTGACTAATTCACAATTTTCAACTACAAAGATAACTTTTAGGCAAAAACGACACTTACGTCGTTTTGTAATTTGATCATGTACATTGGACAGTATGATAGGTCGTTTTATCCTTGTTGACTTGACACATAAGTCGTTTTGCTTCTGTTAGTTACGTCGTTTTGTGAAAGTCATAGTGTTCATTCGTCGTTTTGTTACTCGCACTTGTGTGAAAGCCAGTTTTGCTCGAAAACAAGAGCTAGTTTTGCATATCAAGTGGAAAAAAATGACAGTCGACTCGTTTTTAGTGTGTTTTGATAATTTTCACTTTTGTTTGAAGAAGGATTCATAACGGTTTCTACGATTGGAAACAAAACAGTTTCTTTCCAAATTAATCAGCGTATTTTTCAACAAGCTTAATAGCAACACGATCCCAATAAATATCTCCAACTCTACAGCAAGTCTCACTTTCATAATATCACACTAGATCTGCTTTTTCGTGAAAAACTATTTTGTCGTAAGTCCGCGCATACACTTTTGTTGATGCTTCGGTAGATTGGTCAAAACATTGCCAATTGACGAATGTAGCATTAATGATTATTTTTTATTGATTTCGACATACGTCAAATGTGTTGACAGATTTTTTAGTGAATCTATAGTGAATCGAGAAACGGTGTTCGGGTAGTGCGTGTATTAGGACATTCCTAACAAAATGCAATAAAAATATCGGTTTGTTTACTTTTGTTACTTAGGTCGTAATGAACATTTTATACAGAATTGGTGTTCAAGTGTAAGATCAACCAAAACATCGATCAGTTACTTGAATGCGCAAGATGGACCAAATTCGTTGATGTCTTTAGCTTTAATGAATCCAGCCACAAAAATATTACAAAATTTTGCTAAAAAAATGAGCAGGAATGATTGGAAACGTATAGTATAATCCACACACTTTATGAGTTCCCGAGTGGGCGCCGATTGCATCATTCAATTCTGCTTCGTCTGAGAATAAAAAGTATGGAACAACAATCTTATCTTTGAATTCTTGTTTGATATCGCACCACAGACTTCCGTTCACAAAATTTTTGATATTATTATCGTGTTCTAGTAACTGCATGTTATGAATCGATTCATGAAAGACGTTACCGTTTTCGAAAAACTTTCGAATTTGATATTTTATAGGCATAAGATAGCCTCTAGAAATTACATTTTCATTTTTATCCTTAAATTCTATTGTCTGCGGATTTTCAATCAGATTAAGATTTTTAAGTTCATTATTAAATTTATGTTCTGTTGCCACGAATTGAAAAGAGATATAAATTTCCTGTAATAGTTCTTCATAAATGTTTTCTTTCGGAATGTAACTCACTTTTGTAAGCGCGTCGCAAATGGGTCTAACAATCTGTGCTGATATATTTTTTTGAAGTTCAACTACGTCTTTTCTGGCAAAGTTTTTTTTACTATAAAGTGTTAGAGTAAAATTTAAAAAGCTTTCTCTGAGTTTATTTATTATATCGATTATATCACTTTCAACCAAACTATTATCATTTTCCGAGTCAGTGATGTTATCTACGGACTTACGAGGTTCTTTGCATTGGTAATTATCTGGTGCTGCGAGTATATTGTTTAAATGAATATAACTGGCACTGTCTTCAATAGATTTTTCTTTCAATATTTGTGGTTCAAAAAGGCGGGTGAGTAATGTCAGAGACATAACTGGATGTCGTGAATACGAAAAAACTGACACGCTCCCATCACTTTTCCGAATATCAGTTAGTTGATTGATTGTATGAATTGTGCAAGCTTTCCTCTTTTTCACTAATAGAATTTGAAGCGATACACCTACATTAAAGTACAGATTAGTTACATTAAACAGCTACTATTCTACAACTATATATTCCAAACTTGAAACAGATCCTTTTTAATTTGCTAATATAGGAAGCTAGGTACAACAAATTTGTAGTTTATTTTTATTGAAGCTATGAAGTTCGAAGATATCTGATTCTTCTCGAAATTCCAGTACGAGACAATTGCAATGGCCTGGTCTGAAATGTATCTACGATCTTCGGTATGCAAGAGTGATTCTAATAATAATAATAATAATGATAATAACAATGATGATACAGATTAATCTGCATATATGGCAACCCTGTTTCGCAAGGCATATTTTCACACGACCCCATACTAGTATAAAGATGTGTTCAACATTCGCTTTCGCATTGCCGTTCGTAATTGAATGTGTTAGTAATGGTACAAATCTGCTTTTCTACCTGTTTTCGGAGCCATCGTTCTGACGGTGTCTCGTACGTACAGAGTAGCTGCTTTAACTTAAATGACGCTATTTCTCACATCACATTTCCTTTTATACGTGCTGGTGGTAGCACGGTAGGACTTCCCCTTTGTTGGAATTCCTTTCCTATACGCAGAACGGGAAACAGTGAAACGATATAAAAGAGAGAGTTAGCAGAGCGGCAGCCAATACTGAATTGGTCGTCGAGCTGTTAACTGCGTACTGTGGAATTTTTACGCAGAAACACGCACACAGGAGGAACAGTTAAGGCAAGGCAAAGTCCCGCTTAAACCGTGCTGGTCTGAAGTGCCCAGTTGGCGGCAGAATCCATCGTTTGCCTCGGAAGGGGAACTACGCCGAGCGTGTCAGTGCTGGTGCATCGGTCTATCTGGCGGCAGTGATGGAGTACTTGGTTGCCGAAGTGTTGGAATTGGCCGGTAACGCTGCCCATGACAACGAAAACGAAAATCATCCCTCGCCATCTGCAGCTGGCCATCCGTTGAAAACCCCGTCCTTTTCAGGATGACCACATCACTGTGATAAAGAAATATTTAGAATTGCTTTAAGTTTAGCCAGTTCTGATACGCCTGGAAAGTAGAATGCGCAAATCAAGTGGAAACATTTGTTCTAACAATTTTTGTTTTCGGCCGCATACTAAAGTAATCGCGACAAAAATACATATTGATCTGTGGCAACTCTGTTTCGCACGGCATATTTGTATACTAGTATAAAGATGTGTTCAAAATCATCACTTTCGCTTTCGCATTGCCGTTCGTAATTGAATGTGTTAGTGACGGTGCAAATTATTTTAACTCCCATCTTGATGAATCTTTTGGTAGGAAATATTGAGATCTGAGATGGTTCTCGTGTGTGTCTTGTTTCGGCAATGGGCCTTGCTGGACTTTTTGGCTGCCTTTTTCGGTGTCATTGTGCTGACGGTGTCTCGTGCATTCATATCGGGAAACAATGAGACGACAGGTCCTCGATGTTGCTGTCGTGTGTCTTGTTTCGGGAAGAGTTGCTCAGCAAATGGTAGGAAAAATGAACCATTCAACTTTTATATGGGTGCTCTTGTATAGATACAGACATCTCGCGTTCTGATTGGCTGGTGCTGTCATGGGTTAAATCAAACAGGTTTTTCAATAGTGTACTATTGAAAAACTTCAATATTGTTGTAATACACGTTCAAGTTGAAGATTTTCGATTCTATTGGTAGTTAGATTATATAAATCCTTCTACAGATCACTGAGCTATGAGCTTTCAAAATACGAGAAAGGCAAACGCGCCTTATGAATTATCTTCTTTGATACTCGTTTATACCAAACATTTCAGAAAAGTTTAATTGTGAACTATTTAAGAATATGTCACACAACTGAAAGTTTTATCATAAAATTGTGATCATATTTCCGATGGCATGTAGCAAGAATTATGTTGATTCGTTAGATATAACAGGAGATATTCACGATCAAAAACTTATCACTCTCTCAGAGGGTAAATTTTGAAAAGGCGCCCCATAGTAAAGTAAGTCGTATTCACGACAAAAGAATTGAATGGGCATTCACAACGTGACGTTTGAAACGATGCTTGTCTTGGAAAGCCATTTTCGGGACGCAGTTAGTACATTCGTATTTTAAATTAATTGGAGTTCCATGGAATACAGTTAAATGATGCATTAATATTGGTAACGAACATATCGTGTCTTTACAAATGAAGCAATTCATTTTTGACGCGCTTTCAGAAATGCTAACAATTGCAACAATTGACTATTTTTCGATTTTCGGCTTGAGTTGATATCGTAAAAGAATTTTCGCAGACATGTTTTTGGCTTGATCAAAGATTTTTGTAAAAATGACCTGGCATCCCTGCTCTTCAGAACTGCACGTGAAAAAAAATCTGGAAATGACCAACCTTAACGTTTCAATTGCAAATAAAATTTATTTTCAGCTAAACGAAGATAAAGAATATTGCTAATATTCTTTAATTGCTGAGGGAAAGTTATTCTGGTTACAAGCCCCGTGCTGGAATAGTTACAAATACTCATCATTAATAATGAACGTGTAAGGCTAAAAAGTAATGATGTACAGTAATGCAGTAATGACGAGCGTTTGAGCAGAAGTGTCATTACTTAGTAATGACACTTTTAATGATCGTGTAAGGTCCGCTATAGCGTTTTGGCTACCTGGGCAGCCATGGCCACCAGACGGCTACCAAAATTGATTCAGTGTCGGTTGTCAAATCCAATTTGACAAAACAAAGTCGCCTGTATCTAAGTTAGCCGAGCGTTTTCATCTTCTCACCTTCGCTGAAAATGTCAAAGATTTCAATGTGGAAAAATCCTGGTAGATACGGTTGTATCGTTTGAGTAGTATATCTGGCAGCGATGAGGCAGTCGGTCACCAGAATGTCTACCAGCCATATTTTTCCCGCTGGCAGAGTTTAGTCAGCCATATGGCAGCCATGCGTATGTGGGTATCATTGAACACAAACCACCGGCGAGATGGATCAACTATGGTCTTAGCCTGTCGAAAAGACAACACAAACAAAAAAAATTGAATAACTCAAAGTCCTGATAACTTTTATAATCGTGTTTATAATTATCTGTCAAAGTTGCACGTGCTCGTTTAATAAACAAAAGCTTTCTTTCGTATTAAGTTCTAATTTGTACCGATTGAAAACATGAAAAATCGTCCATTGAAACATAAAACAAAAAACATATTCCAGGTATGCATAACGTATTTATAATAAGGACATTTACAGTTTTTTTGTTCGTAGTTCAAAACATTCAGCGAGCGTATAAACGAAGTAGATATTCGCCGATCTGCCTTATATTATGTCGAACACGAGAATGAACAGTTGGAAAACAACCGTTCGTATTTCCATCAGGCTGTTCAAAAATGGAGTGCTCTTAATTTATCGGAAGAATTTATACGTTTTCATGAACCTGTTCGTGGGATTGTGACATTGCCGCAGTTATTGCACAGGAAAGAGTTTGTGTTTCAACACTGGATCAAATGTCTTGAAAAAGCAAGCTGCCTTTCTTTACAAGCGCTTTTAGAGTAATTATTATTTTCAATCACTAATAAAAAAATTCATCACTTTTTTTTCAAGGATTCTAGTCGTTCTGGCAAAAGATTTAAGAGATGAGTTTTGTCCATTTTTCTTTGATATATTTGATAAACTAATCCTACTACTTGATACAAACGATGCTGAGCAACTTGAATGGACACTACATTGTTTGGCGTTTCTGTTTAAAATACTTCGAGGATTCCTGCGAAAATGTTTAAATATGATTTTTGAGCGAATGGTTATATTACTCGATGATTCTAAGCCAGTCCATTTAACTAATTTTAGTGCGGAGTGTTTTAGTTTTGTTGCGCGTGACACTAAAAACAAACGTGAGCTCATTTATATGATAACAGCTGCGGTTGGCAGAAACCCTTCCTTATCTACGGGTTGCGGAAGACTCCTACTGGAAATCATGCGTGGAACAAATCAAAAATTTCATAGTTGCGCAGAGCAATACTGGAATCTACTTCTGGAAATGATAAGCGAAAATGCGTCAACGGAAAATGGTTACGATCCCAGAATTTTGTTCGGCATTTTGATTCAAACTGTGACTGACATGCTTCAATGTATCGAGCCTACTAGTATGAAGCAATTTTGGATTATTACATATCAAGCTATGGACAAACACCTTATTGAGAATCAAATGAGCAATGAAGAAGGCTTCCATTATGTTTTGCAGCTGGCAGGTCTTGCTTTAGAATACCAACATGGAAAATTCTTGGATGACATTTCCGCCATGATAGGAAAATTAGTAAAAACTATCGGGGCCACAGACTCAGAGCAAATTCTGTTAAGTGTAACTAAGATCGCAACAATCATGCTCAATTCAAAGTATTTAAACATCACCCAACTGCAAGCCAGTCGGTTAACAAAAAATATTATGACTATTGGCTCTCGCTCGCCGAAAATTTTAAGGATATTTGTACTGAGTGTTATCGAATGCTCAATATTTGAAAATCTGGTTTTTCCTGATTTTCAAAAACATGCACAAAAAAACTTTGATCTCGATACCCTACAAATACTAGTTAAAATAGTTATGAATAAATCGCCTATGAGCTGGCATGGAATCAATTTGACTGATTGGAAACAATTCCCGGTTTTGTTAAAGAGTAACAAAGTTACGGAACGGATATGGCAATTACTTAAAGGTAATGTTTGTTTATATAAATTATATGTCTAATATAAGTACTTCTCACATTGTGTTTCTAGGTTACCAACCAGAAGATCGACCTGAATTTTTCATGTATCTTATTCTATTACCCCATTTAAAAGATTTTCCAATTGATGAACGACTGATACAGGCAGTGGAGACAGAAGTTAAAGTCGTGTTAGATGATATAGAAGACAACTTTGAAAATTATCAACTATTTGCTTTGAATCTGCTTGTAGAAACACTAGTTCACTTGAAAAGTTCAGAAGTATGCATTTTTCTCAACACGATCAAGCGACTGTTGCCGATTATTTCCATGAGTAAAAATGAGTCATTCATCGGCATCGTGAACATATGTTTGGTTCAAATAAGCCAGGAAAATTTACAGTTTCTTGATGAAGCTCTTTTTGAAATAGTCCATAGCAATCTTTGTGACTTTTTGGCGTCTGTTCATCATCAAACCCGGTTATTGGTAGCACATAGTTTCGCTTTGTTCGGTCATCTTAAAAAACTGAAGATAAAGGACGAAAATAAAACTGTATTTGACTTACTTTTCAATATCGAGAATATAGAAACGGACATCCACACCTATCGTGAACAGGTAGTGCTCCTAAAAAAGCTGGAGTTTGATGCAAAATTTTTTCAGGCCATTCGAGAGAATACGTTCCGTTTGGACATAATGAGATTTGTCTTATCGATGTTTTCAATCAATTTTAAATTGCTATGGGAATACGCCGAGGAGGTTCTTCAATCCTATGCTGATAATTTTTCTATTTCGGATTTTTGGACTGTTTACAAACGTCAGTTAGATTTTCTGTTAACAGCTGTATGCGTGAAATCCGTTGAAAAAAAGTCGGAATTTATTGAAAAGGACACCATGGCAGATATAGAAGACGTCTTTTTATTCCAACATAAGAAAATTGACTTCGTAAATGTTCGAGTTCAGCTTTTAGTCATGCTATCGAAATTCAGTCGGATTTTCGAGGCAATGAATCGTGAAATTGTGGAATCATTCATACACTTTATCGAAACAGAATATCGAATCAAACAAGCTGAAAAATCGGTGAATGACGAGACTCCGAAAGCAACTCAAAAAATTTTGATTGCTTACCTCAACATTTTCGCAAGCATGAAATCCCCAAAAACGATATTTAAAGCGCAACAGTTGTATGAGCTTTTTCTAGAGTTTCTTACTCATCGTAGCCACGATGTGCAAAAGCTAGCCCTAGACTGTATATTCACATACGACAATGCTTCATTAACACCATACAAGGATAATTTATATCGCTTGAATAACGATAAGACAGTTAAACAGGAAATTGCGAATTTTTTCACGGAATCTATTGATGCTGAAAATACTATGCGATGCGTCGTGTTGGAAGAAGACAGATTTGAGGTAAGTTCATTAATCGAAAAAAAAAATATTGCCAAGATATTTACCTCTTAGAATACACATACTTATGTCGTTTTTCATTGATTCCACTCGCTCGGTGCCAGTGTTTGCCCTGAAAGTCAATCAATGAAACGGTTTTGTAAAGTTTGGTTTGCATGCTTGCCGCTCGGAAACGAAAACGGGTGCAAAATAATGCCCCGAAATGCATTTTTTGTACGGTGCAAATTAATGAGACACAGTGCACCGGTTTTGATTGCTCGACTACATGAAAAGTACACGAATCAAGCAAAACACTCCACGAGTGCTTTCAATGAAAAACGACATTGCACATACTTCTTTGCGAATATTATACACCACTCGTGTTTGCTTCGAATCACTTGTGATTTTGTGAATGCGAGAGAAATCCAATAATTTCACGAATTTCGTGGTAATAATTGTTAAAAAAAAAAAAACAACACCATTTGTCTATCTTTAGGTAAAAAACAAAAATCGGATGTATATACTTTGCACGCAGCGCATACGGTTTTTTCACACTTGAGTGATACATTGTACGTAATATGTAGATGGTCCTACCGTTTAAAGGCATTGTTGGCCTTAACACAGATTTCGTCTATGTTGACAGTTGTTGAAAATTCTATCCGTCGAATATTGTGGTTGGGGAGAACGACAATGTTCAATAGTTCAAAATTTTTTTAGACATATTTGTATATTATCATCCTAGTCCTGTGGTGTTCGTTGCTGTATATAGCAAACGTATCCGGATACTTCGTAAATCCCCTTACACTTTGTTCGGATACGCGCGAAAGAGGCTAAAAGAAAAATCGCTTTGTAAAGACATTACGTCCTTTCTCGCACGTTGCTTATTTATTTCTAATCCTAATAACAGTGTTGGCAACAACAGAAAAGAAAAATTTGAATGTATTTTATGTGAAGGTGAGAACATCATGCAGGGGTTCACCGTTGGTCGTAACATTCTCCCCCCGTTGACACGTTGTCAAATCAATCTTCCGTTATATTGTTATCCTCGACAGGCAGAATCGAAATTTTGTTTACCGAGCGATGTACTTCTCCGTTTGCTGTTTTAACCTTAACTACGCGAACCAAATTCTCCGCTCCAGGGAATATCTCCGTTATGCGCCCGAGCAGCCAATGCCTCAATTTGAGTCAACACTGTACTCATTTCTTCAAAGTTAAGAGATGCTTCACACAGCACTATCTTAAGATGGGTTTTGGCTGCTTTAATTCCAGCTTCCCATATGCCGCCAAAGTTTGGCCTCCGAGGAGGAATGAACGACCATTGGATCCCCCTAATTGAGCAAAACTTGTTGATAACATTTTCTGTTTGCTGCGACTGAAACATCTCGTGAAATTCACGCAACGCTGATTGTGCGCCCTTTAAATTAGTTGCGTTGTCCGACACCAACCTTTCTGGATAGCCGCGTCGTCCGATGAACCTTTGCAAAGTAGCTAAGAATGCTTCCGATGTTAATCCGGAGACTAATTCGAGTTGTATGGCTTTGGTACTCATACATATGAATAGCGCTACATAAGCCTTCACCTTCAATGTACGGGGAACTCCTTGACGAATGAAGAAAGGTCCCGCATAATCTATGCCTGTTCTGGAGAATGGAAACGAAGGGTTTACTCGGTAATCAGGCAGCTCACCCATATACTGCTCGGTTTCAGGAGGGCGTATTCGAAAACATCGAACCACTGCCTTACAACTTGACGAATAACGCACTTTGCACGAACTGGCCAATAACGTTGACGAATTATTGCCAACAAATTGAAATTAGTATTTTAGTCACGTGATGGTTATGTGGTAATAACAATTGATGCTTTTTTTTCATACGGAAGTTTGGCATGTTTCAGACACCCGTCAACTCTCAGCATCCCATCGTGGTCGATGAATGGAGCCAAATTCAGCAATTTGCTTTTCTGTATTTGTCCTCTTCTAAACATTTCTAACTCTGCTGCAAAACCCACGCGCTGAACCTGCGCAATGATTTTGTATGTTGCATTTCGTAACTCTGCGACTGTCAGATATCCTGTGACTCGCTTACTTCTTTCCTTCGTTCGGCAGTTGTTCACGAAACGATAGATGTATGCTGCCATCTGTTGTAGTTTCCTAAAGTCACTGTATCTCGTCAACAACTCGTTTACTTCTGTGTGCGCGGCAACGTATGCACATGTTAAGTCAACCAATTCTAATTCCTGCTCGTTAAAATTGTTTTGCTCGAACTGATGATACTCGTAGTTAACATTCTGCAGCATTGCTGGTCCGCGCCACCAAACAATTGACTGTTTCAGCTCTAATGGTGTGACTCCACGGGATGCGATATCTGCGGGGTTGTCTCTTGTGTTAACGTATCGCCATTCATAATGTTGTGTCAGCTGTTGAATCTCACGCACTCTATTTCCGACAAATACTTCCAGATTAACTGGAGATTTTTGTAGCCAACAAAGCACGATTTGAGAGTCACACCAAAGAAAGACGCCGTTGAGTTTCAGATCTATTGCATCAATTAGAGTTGTGACCAATTTAGAAAGCAAATGAGCACCGCACAATTCTGCTCTCGGAATAGTGAAAGGTTTAGTATTGCGTTTCCCAGACAACTTCGGTAACGGCGCCACACGAGTTTTACTGCTCAGAAGATACATTTCAGCCTTGCCATCGGGCATGATGCTCCGAAGATACACGCATGAACAATATGCTTTCTTGCTAGCATCCGAAAAACCATCAATTTCGTACACTAGGGCGCCGTCTGCGATAGCCCTTCGTGGTATCTCCAATTCGTTAATCTCCTGCAAAGACTCTTGAAATTTTCTCCATTAACTTTCCTGTTCCACCATCAGGCGCTCGTCCCAATTTACACCGTAGGCCCAAAGCTCTTGGACGAATAGTTTGGCCACAACGGTCACTGGTTCCAAAAGGCCGAGAGTGACGAAGATTCTTGCTGTATCCGAAAGCACTGTACGTTTAGTGTTGTAATCTCGTACTTCAAATATTGGCTGCATGTTGAACAGGAACATATCATCCGTCGGATTCCAAAGCAACCCATGTGTTTTGATTACTTCGTTAGAACCGTGATCACTAATTTTCGCCTGTAATTCACGTTCGTCTTCCGGGGTTCGGATCAGAAGCTGCTTGTCGTTCATGTAAAAGTCCTTTTTAATCACTTTTGAAGCTATCGGGAATTCTGATTGTTCCTCATCCGCTAACTGTTTGAGACATACCGTAGCACAGAATGGAGCACAAGAAGTTCCGTAAGTTACTGTAGTTAATTCGTATGTATCGAGTGGTTTTCGGGCATCATCTCTCCAAAGTATCTTCTGGTACGGTACATCACGATCATCCACTTGAATCTGCCTGTACATTTTAAGAATGTCGGCTGTGAAAACATACTTGTATTTCCTGAACCTTAGAACAATCGCCATCAAGCTGTCTTGCACTATCGGTCCAGTGATCAGCACGTCGTTCAGAGAAAGATTTGTATCCGTTCGTGCCGACGCATCGAACACGACACGAAGCTTAGTGGTCGAGCTCGAGGGTTTTAAAATTGCGTGGTGTGGTAAATAGTAACCACGAACTGCATCATCGTCGTTCTCCAATTTACGGCATTTCCCGAGAGACACGTACTCATTGATAAACGTAACGTATTGCTTTTTCAGTTCCGGTTGATGTACAAATTTTCGATCCAGTTGCAGGAATTGCCTTTCCGCAAGAGATCTTGAATTGCCAAGTAACTTAATTGTATCTCAAAATGGAAGCCGAACTACGAAACGCCCATTCTCTCGCCGATGGGTCCTTTCGAAATGATCGATACACTGTTCAAACTCAGACGTAAGTTTTTCCACTTCCTGCTTCCAGAATCGCTGCACAGCATTCTCCAAACTCGCTTCCGAAGAGATATAGTGCGCGACAGCCACCAATGAAGGCCTTTTGATACTCGTTCGGGAAACGCGCACAATCCAACCAAGCTCTGATCGCCACAGCATGGGCTGGCCATTGTCCAGCTTCATACGATCGGTAATTAGAAGGTCAAAAAATAGTTCAGCTCCGATGAGCATGTCAACCTTTGCAGGAATATTAAATCTAGGGTCAGCTAATTTCATATTAGGAGGAAACTCCCATTGTCGTATATCAATTTTCTGCAACGGAAGGATGCCAGTAACTTGCGGCACTACCAAAATCTCGAGGACCCATGACGCATCTCCATACGATGATTTTACTCTGACAATATTTTGTTGTGTAACTGTTAGCTTTTCACCGTTGATTCCAACGACGCCCACTCTGATGTTTTCACATTTCAAGCGAAGCAGATTCACAACATACTCAGATAAGAAGTTGGATTGGGAGCCTGAATCCAACAGCACACGAACAGGACGGAATTCTCCTCGGGAATCTTTTACTTGCACTATAGCGGTAGATAAAATCACCTCGTTTTTGTAGATTGCTTGCGATTTCACCACGGCACTAGTACAAGTGACACTCGTTGATTGACCAGTTTCGACTGGTTCATCCTTCGTCGATTCTGCTGCGTTTCCGTCTGCTACAGCTTTCTCTGTAGTGATTTCACTATGAAGTTGTGTATGGTGTTTACGCCCGCAACCGGAAACAGTACACATCCTTGATTTGCACTGGCCGACTCTATGACCACGTTTCAGGCAGTCCAAACAGCGCTGCTTTTCTTTAACTGCGACAATCCTCTCTGGCACTGTCATTTGTTTCAGAGTGTTGCATTTGTTGACGTTGTAAGACTCGTCACAAAATACACACACATTCTCTTTCGTTTGTAATGCTGCATGAACTTTGACAGTAGCCTTCGCGACTGGAACCAGCTGCTTTTGCTTCGCTACCTCGCTGGGTTTGTGAGAAGCATTGGTTTCGCACCGTTCGAGAACGAAACAACGATTCTGCAGAAACTGTACTGTGTCTTTATAGTTCGGCAGTTGCTTTGGTTGAACATTGCCTTCCCATAAGCTAAGTGCAGCTTTGTCAAGTTTAGAAGTAAGAAGTGAAATCACTAACTGTTCCGACATCCCCTGCATCAGCTGGTCGTGGAACTCCAATGATTCTACATGTCGACTGAATTCTTCAACTAGCTGTCTCAGTTCCGATGAGCTTTCTTTGTTCATTCTCCTTAGATTCAGTAGGCCACCAACGTGAATGTCGATAATGGTTCTTTTGTTTTCGAACCGTTCTTCCAAGATGTTCCACGCTGGTTGAAAATTGTTCTCGTTCAGTATTTGCTCGCTCAGAACATTTTCCGCTTTCCCTTTTAACGTTTGCGTCAAAGTCAAAGTCTTGGCATTACATTCCTTTTGTGGGATTTGGCCTTTCTGTTTCAACAGACTTCGCAGCCGATTCTTAATGTACAGAATCATTGCATGGCTAGTACTATGGATCCTACTGACACTAAGAATCCTTCCTTCGTTTGCGTCAAGTAGTGCAATTTAATTGCATCGGATAGATGGGGATATTTTCGCATCAGATCTTGGAACAACTGCTTGTACCGGAACCACTTTTCATACGTTCCATCAAATGTAGGGAGTGGAACGTGCGGTAATCCAAGCGACTGATTAACGATCGTTTGCTGATTTTCGCCTCCCTCCGCAATGGCAGCGTTTGGGACAACTTGAATTTGTTTCATTCGTAACGCATCCATCGAGGCACAAATCGTTACTCGAAACTCCTCGTAAAGTAACTCGAATTCTATGAACGCACTCTCTTGCTCTGCTCGTTGATCCGGAAACTCCGCATAAATCTCGTTCTGAATCGAGTTGTACTCGTCATAGCAAGAATCAACACGTCGCAGGTACGTTTTCAAATGATGAACGGTGATGTTTTCTGCTGTTTCCATCATATTTCTCATTCGCTGTAGCTTTGACACCACGGCTTGTCTCCGGAACTCAAACGCATTCAGCTTCTGGTCACATATTTGCTGCTGTTTCCGATTTTCCTTTTTCTTTTTCTGCGCGGAAACCGGCGAATGCTCCACGTTTCCTTCTAAACCTTGAACATTGCTCATCAATGCTGTAGCTGTTTTTATATTCACAAAACGTTCACTACCAGCATTTCATTTGTTTTACAATATCGTTCATAGAAGTTTGTGACACTGTCTGATCGGCTTTCTCGAAAGCAGACGCTTTTTGATATCTCTACTGCAAGGTCGGCTTCCGCAAAGTCGACGCTCAAACTGTTTTTCCGTACTCCATCCAAGAGGATACGGATTGTGGTTATGTCAGCGTCCGGATGCGAATCACTCGCGATGCGCGAACACGAACAATCTTTCTCACGCGGATGAAAGTGGTTTCCTCGGAATGTCCACTTTGTCACGGGACCTGTCCTTTCGCGAAATCCGGTTCGAATTTAGGACCAAAATGTTCGGATACGCGCGAAAGAGGCTAAAAGAAAAATCGCTTTGTAAAGAAATTACGTCCTTTCTCGCACGTTGCTTATTTATTTCTACACGCAGAGAAAAATATTGTAAAAATAACTAAATTTTGGTTTCACACAACGATTTATTTTGTTGAAATAGTGACAAAAGAAAATCTGGTTTAAAATTGCAAAAAATGTTGTTTGAAGCTACAAAATAAAATATTTTATTTTGCTCAATGCATTAGTTCATTTCTAGAAATATTTTGTTAAAAATAACAAATATTTTACTTGCGCATTTATGTCAATTTCTTGACAAACAATTTCATGGTAAATTTAACTATCAAAATAAGTTTAAAATGAACTAGCTTTAGATAAAGATAATATTAATAGTTCTTTGAATTTATAAACTTGGCAGTTGAAATGAACGATAAGACACAAACCTAAAACAATTAGTATTTCAACAAACGCTTTTGTTTGTTAAAATCATACATTTTTGTTTGTCATTATTCGTAAATAGAGATTTCTTTCAAACTGATTTTCAAGGTAAGTTTTTAAACTATTTTTATTTCGATTTTTATCAATTTTCAAATTGTTAATTGCTCTCAATAGCTGTTGGGCCCTTTTGTCGCGGGACGATCAAATTTTTCACAAGTAACAATCAATGATTCGATGCTCCATTAATCTGGTCAAGATGGAATTCCTGCATCATCATATTCTGTAAAAAAAAAAACGTGTTATGTAATGTAATGCAAGTTTAGTAATATTTTGAATTATCCATACATACACTTCAACTGTTAAAAGACCTCAAGGAAACGAAACAAACACTTAAATTTTTTCCTTCTAAAAAACATGCAAACTTTTTTGATCATCCACGGGAGCAAAATTGTCTGACTTATAAGAAACAAAACTGATACGGTTAATTCTAACAATAAACTTAGTTGCCATTACACAAATAAGATCATAGATAAAATGAACCATTTTTTTATATAAATGTAAAACTCGATTGAATCAACAAATTCGTTGCCAATAACTTCAACTCAACTTTTGTTGACATGTAATAAATGGCTGATTTATTTGAATGGTAAAATCTGTCGAAACAAAACAGATTTTCGATAGCCAGGATGAGAATTTGTCTTCAAATCAAATAGATATAATTGTTAATATAGAAGGGAGAAATTGGTTCAAAACAATCTGTTCTAGCTTGAAATCAACAGAAATCATATCTTAAAATCTACTGACTGTTTTGTTATTTTAAACAAGCTCAATATCTCTGCGTGTAATTCTAATAACAGTGTTGGCAATAACAGAAAAGAAAAATATGAATGTATTTTATGTGAAGGTGAGAACATCATCCAGGGGCTCACCGTTGGTCGTAACCAGTGCTGTAAAATTTCATTCAATTCAATTGAAACTGAATGTGGAACACATTGACGATCTCTCTATGGCAGTAAACTTCACTCTCTGACACACACAATGTTTGCTGACGGCCCGAACGGGCAGCATTCAATTCATCACTCGTTTCTCTTCAATTGAGGCTCAGTTTAACCACCGTCAGTTGATCTCTTAAAATGACAAAATATATTTTCAATAGTGTGAGAGCGGCCTTCAAATGAGGTTCATGTAAACATTCGAATTGGTTCAAGATAATAGATGAAAGACAAACCAGAAAGCTGAAATATCAATCACAGAATACATATAAATTAATTGTTTCCTCCTTTAGTTTTCATTTTTAATACTTTACTCCATTTATAATTCTATTCGTTCGAATTTACCGTTTGCCGTCCGGCATCCTAATGACATGCCCAGCCCATCGTAGACGTCCGATTTTAGCTGACCGTACGATAGGTGGTTCTCCAAGCAGCTTTTGCAACTCGAGGTTCTTATGCCGTCTTCACGTTCACGTTCTTCCATCTGTACTTCATCATTGATGGTCCGCAGTACCTTTCTTTCCAAAACACTACGGGCGCGTTGATTCTCTGCCAAATACAGTAATGGTCTCGTGACCATAGAGCACAACAATTCTGATGAGCCTTAAATAAATAAGTAAACCATCTGGCTATCGTCACTGTCTATTAATTTTTGTGGTGGAAGGCGTCGTATTGCTTTTTTTAGAGCCTCTTCCCCTAATGTATTTTGTTTTCGACGCATTTATAGCCAGTTCGGTAAGCCTAGCTTCTGTTTCAACCAGAGACGTCCATCTCCTCTGTGTGACGAAAAGCAAGTATATTTTTTCCCCTCGCACTGACAACATCAACGAGAGCTCTTCTCTTTCACACATATACACCACCGTTATCTATAGTGTGCACGAATCATGAGATCGAGTGTTTATTCTCTTTCAACTCTACCACTGGATCACACAACGTTGCTAGAGCTCTCTAGGGTGGATGAAGATATTTTCTCTGAATTGTGCACGCTTGTGAGGACTCTGATGTAGGGGAAAATGTTATAAAAAGTAAAAAACCCGTAAGCAAAAATACGTAAATCTCTATTCTTCTCGATCTATTTTCTGTAAAAAATATGATAATTTGTCATACTATTGTAAATAATCCTGTGGCTTTATGTCATTTGTAGATACAATGAAGACAAGACCTTGAAAATACATTTTTAGAAGCATCATTTTCGGAAATTTTTCATGCACCGTCGTCAAAATGCCCCAGCAACTGTATAGAAAGCCCTACAACAAACAGACATTATGCCCCACAACAAACAGGAACTATGCCCCACAACAATTATACAAAATGTCCCATTAAAACCGCATAAAATGTCAATGTGGAATATATGCAGAATTCTTGGATTCTTTCAGTCAAACATGGATGGTTATCAGCTTTGCAACAATAAAAATATCAGTTCTAACCAGCTATCGTTGCGTAACACTACAAAATGAGAGTATTTGTGGTAACGGTACGTCAATTCATCTCAGTAGTCATCTCGTATACGAAAAGTCGAAAACAATTAGTTAGAGTGAGATCTGCTGTCTTTGTTCGATAGATTAACTTCAAGAGTAAGATGAAATTAGGAGCGTACGCTTCGAGTTTTCATGTCTCTATGGTAGCAGTATTGAACCATTTTCGAACTATTTTTTCGACGGCATTGCTTCTTAGAGCCGCAGCAGAGTCGAGTAATCAGTAGAATAACATGGCCACTCTACTAATGAGATGACTATTGGTACAATAGCTCTATATATTGGTTTATTGCTGACAGATTCTAAGCGCTAAGAACAATATTTTTTTCACGATTAACAATTCCTTTTCAGAACTTATTAAGAATGCCTGTGATCCTTCCATATATACAGGTCACAACCCAATTCACACTTTCCTGATTTTCGGATAGAATTTACGCATTAAAATTAAATTTAACTAATTAAAATTTGGTATTAATTTCATTCAAACTTACGAACAAAACATCGCATTGAACTTCAGACCATAACGAAATTATTTTCTTTTCAAGTTTTCATTTTATTAGGATTTAATTTATCATAAAGCAAGTAACGAATTTATTAGGCCGATCCACATAGAATACATTTCACTAAGTCTACTTTTTCATCTTGACACTCAACATATAACCATTCCAAGCAATAAATGCATTTCTTCCATTCCGATCCATTCAATAAAAATGTGAATTGTGAACCACAAGTATGGCAAACAATATACTTGATTGCTGTTTTTCTTAGCTTTAGGATTACGACGAGTTTTTTTGTTAATGTTTTGTATATCTTTTAATGTATGTGCTTGATCAAGCAGTTTCCGGTACGGAGAAAATGTTAATTCTTCAGCCGAATGTTCTTTTTTTCTGAGTGTGATTATTAGATTTGATATGATTTGTGGAGAAATAATAAAAGCATCAAAAACTGAGCGGAAACATATATTGGAGAAACCAAATGAATGAAAAGCTAACAGAGAAGATGAATTTTTGGAAAAAGATACGCTCAGAGACAGGACTCGAACCTGCGTTCTTATGCATTCCGTGCATACGCACTACCATTTCGCCACTCTGAATCTTGTTTTAGTCACTCTAAAACGCCAGACACAATAGCGCGTACATCGAACATGGTCTACATCCTGGCCGTCACCCGACCGATACCTTATATCCAAACATCTTCTCTGTCCATCAAACACTAGTCTTCTCGCTTTATACCTATTTCTCCGATCAAGCATTGAGTAAAAGAGTGTATCAATAATCGCTTGTCACCTTGGTGCCAGTCGCTGGCTGGACATTAACGCCATTTATTAATTGTAGACCGAATACTAAGCAAAATGATGTGGTAGTTCGACTAATGAGACGTCTATTGATACAATTATTAAACGAGTTCAGTGTTCCTCTAAAAGTGAACTGAACTTAGTTATGGCGGCACAATATTTAATAAAACGGCAATTTGAACTTGCGAATATTCAAGAAGAATGTCTCATTTTATTGTTAAATTGTTAATCGAAAATTGATCCTGTGATTGCCATGCTACGAACATTCATCAAACACGACTAAGTAATATCACCAAACTAGTGGTGAAGCAGTTTATGGAAAATCGCTCAAAACCATTTTATTCCTTCCGATAATCCCAAGCATTTGCCATTAAATTAAAAAAGGCGGGTGAGTAATGTCAGAGACATAACTGGATGTCGTGAATACGAAAAAACTGACACGCTCCCATCACTCTTCCGAATATCAGTTAGTTGATTGATTGTATGAATTGTGCAAGCTTTCCTCTTTCTCACTAATAGAATTTGAAGCGATACACCTACATTAAAGTACAGATTAGTTACATTAAACAGCTACTATTCTACAACTATATATTCCAAACTTGAAACAATTCCTTTTTAATTTGCTAATATAGGAAGCTAGGTACGACAAATTTGTAGTTTATTTTTATTGAAGCTATGAAGTTCGAAGATATCTGATTCTTCTCGAAATTTCAGTACGAGACAATTGCAATGGCCTGATCTGAAATGTATCTACGATCTTCGGTATGCAAGAGTGATTCTAATAATAATAATGATAGTAATAATAATAATACAGATTAACCTGTATATATGGCAACCCTGTTTCGCATGGCATATTTTCACACGACCCCATACTAGTATAAAGATGTGTTCAACATCATCACTTTCGCTTTCGCATTGCCGTTCGTAATTGAATGTGTTAGTGACGGTACAAATCTGCTTTTCTACCTGTTTTCAGAGCCATCGTTCTGACGGTGTCTCGTACGTTCAGAGTAGCTGCTTTAACTTAAATGACGCTATTTCTCACATCACATTTCCTTTTATACGTGCTAGTGGTAGCACGGTAGGACGTCCCCTTTGTTAGAATTCCTTTCTTATACGCAGAACGGGAAACAGTGAAACGATATAAAAGAGAGAGTTAGCAGAGCGGCAGCCAGTAATACTGAATGGGTCGTCGAGGTCGAGCTGTTAACAGCATATTGTGGAGGAACAATTAAGGGCAAGGCAAAGTCCCGCTCAAACCGTGCTGGTCTGAAGTGCCCAGTTGGCGGCAGAATCCATCGTTTGCCGCGGAAGGGGAACTACGCCGAGCGTGTCAGTGCTGGTGCATCGGTCTACCTGGCGGCAGTGATGGAGTACTTGGTTGCCGAAGTGTTGGAGTTGACCGGTAACGCTGCCCATGACAACGAAAACGAAAATCATCCCTCGCCATCTGCAGCTGGCCAGCCGTTGAAAACCCCGTCCTTTTCAGGATGACCACATCACTGTGATAAAGAAATATTTAGAATTGCTTTAAGTTTAGCCAGTTCTGATACGCCTGGAAAGTAGAATGCGCAAATCAAGTGGAAACATTTGTTCTAACAATTTTTGTTTTCGGCCGCATACTAAAGTACTCGCGACAAAAATACATATTGATCTGTGGCAACTCTGTTTCGCACGGCATATTTGTAAACTAGTATAAAGATGTGTTCAAAATCATCACTTTCGCTTTCGCATTGCCGTTCGTAATTGAATGTGTTAGTGACGGTGCAAATTATTTTAACTCCCATCTTGATGAATCATTTGGTAGGAAATATTGCGATCTGAGATGGTTCTCGTGTGTGTCTTGTTTCGGCAATGGGCCTTGCTGGATTTTTTGGCTGCCTTTTCCGGTTGCATTGTGCTGACGGTGTCTCGTGCATTCATATCGGGAAACAATGAGACGACAGGTCCTCAATGTTGCTGTCGTGTGTCTTGTTTCGGGAAGAGTTGTTTAGCAAATGATAGGAAAAGTGAACCATTCAACTTTTATATGGATTCTCTTGTATAGATACAGACATCTCGCGTTCTGATTGGCTGGTGCTGTCATGGGTTAAATCAAACAGGTTTTTCAATAGTGTACTATTGAAAAACTTCAATATTGTTGTAATACACGTTCAAGTTGAAGATTTTCGATTCTATTGGTAGTTAGATTATATAAATCCTTCTACAGATCACTGAGCTATGAGCTTTCAAAATACGAGAAAGGCAAACGCGCCATATGAATTATCCTCTTTGATACTCGTTTATACCAAACATTTCAGAAAAGTTTAATTGTGAACTATTTAAGAATATGTCACACAACTGAAAGATTTATCATAAAATTGTGATCATATTTCCGATGGCATGTATCAAGAATTATGTTGATTCGTTAGATATAACAGGAGATATTCACGATCAAAAACTTATCACTCTCTCAGAGGGTAAATTTTGAAAAGGCGCCCCATAGTAAAGTAAGTCGTATTCACGACAAAAAAAATAAGTGAACAATCTACAATGCATCAAGGTTCTACTTACTATCTTAGGAAAACAGCCATTGTTGGTAAATGCAAAAGCAGTTTTCTTCGCTACTGCTAGATGAATCATCGAGAGAAAAATATCAGTTTATGTACAAAATTAAGAGCTGAGGACATTACCGTAAAGTGGTAGGTTTTTTGCAATTTTCCCATTTCCCATTAAATTTTCTTGGAAACGGTGCAGAATATAGAAAAACCCACCTGATAATGTCTTCGAAATTTAGTTGAGAATATTCTGTGAAATTTTGAGAATTATTCATTGAGTTTAGCGGTCGTGTTGTATTTTTTCTGACCGAAGAACTGCTGAAAATTGGAACGCTCGGAAATGCATACCTGTACTTGTTCATCGAATATCTCGGCTTTGAAGGCTTGTATCATAAATCTACCGTGACAAAGTCTAGATAATTTAGTTTAGATGCGATTAGTACATAAAAACGTATATGTTATCGCCATAAAAATAAATATTTTTCTGTGCAACAAAGTCAGTTTCAATGCATCCACCATTTTTTTTCGCTTTGGTTTCCTGATAGCATTCTGAAAAAGGAGAGAGAAATAAAATTGGCTCGACAAGGCTGCCAAACACACAGACATTCAATCTTTGTGAAAGTTGAATATTTTTTCATTGTTCATTGGAATCCATGTAATGTCCAACCCATACGATAGATTAATGTGATAAAACTTCTCATCAAAATAATAAAATGTATGATGGCAACCCGGTACAGTTTGCTCATATACGAGAGAGTACAAGAGAAATACGATGCGCAAAGGGAATTGAGCGAGCCACGTGGTCGTTTTAAAACTCAACACGTGGCCCTCTGTCCTCAGACCTTAACTGATATTTCACTTTTGAATTTCCGCTCAACGACAGCGAAGAAAACTGCTTTTTGCGTTTTGCAAAAATGGCTGTTCTCCTCAGGAGTGTATCGAATATAAGCTATCCACATACTTTTGTGTTGTACGCATGTATTTTTGATGGTTTTTTATGCTCAGATCATGCTGTGCGTTTGGCTGTCAGCTTTCGTTTGTTTCGTTTACTTGGTTGTGCGGTTGAAATTCTGCGGTTTCAAAATGTCGCGTATTGAAAAGGGCGTGAAAATTAAGGTTCTGGACACATGGCTAAGTGAGAAGGGTATTACTATGTGAAAATTGGCGAAGCGGTTTAGAATTCATCATACAAGTGTCAAAACCATCAATAATATTATTGGGGAACACTAGTCTTTGGATGAGCTACCAGGAAAAGGCAGAAAACCCGGTTCTTTCAAACCGAAACTGGACCGGAAAGTGAATCCAGCGTATCAAGAGGTGAAATCACCTGAAGAAGCAGAAAATCTCGAAACAAAGTGTAGAACAGAAGAAGCAAGACCCCGGAAATTGTATTCGCAGTGTCCGGAAGCATGCGTTTTGATGGACGATGAGACTTATGTAAAGAAGGACTCAAAATTCTTCCAGGTCCACAATACTTTACGTCGTTGGAGAGGATGTGAGCGATGCGGACAGGTCGATTCTAGTGTAGAAGTTCGGTCGAAAGGTACTGGTATGGCAAGCAATATGTTCCTGTGGTTTGAAATCAACTATTTTTTACACTAATTGGATTACGGAAAAGGGTATAAATTTCGTTGAGAAAAATATCAATCCACCAAATTGCCTCAGCTTCGACCCATCGAAAGTTACTGGGTAATCGTGAAGAGGGTCTTCAAGAAGACTGGTAAGGCAGCTGGGAACATGCAGGAGTTCAAAAAATTTTGGACTCAAGCGTCCAAAAAATGCGATGCAACATTGTCCGGAACTTGATGAAGAGCGATCAAACAAAACTTCGAAAATTCGTAAAGGAATAACTTAAACTTCATCTTTTTTTTATTATGCTCAAGTTCAACCTCGTACAATGACAAACAACAAGTGGCGAGGGCAGCTTTCATAAATTTGCGGAATCAATTTAAAGCATTCATCTTGGTCATCTCTGCTCCATCCTTCATCCCATATGTTGAAACCATTAGTTTGAAAGAGATCTACAATCTCTACTCAATGCACTGACTCAAACGATAAGATGGCGATCGGTGCATCCTTAATTTTTTCGTAAGAACAAAATGAATGAAAAAATATGAATACTAGATTATTAATGAAATCGTTTGGTGTCAAACGAGATGATTTGTGACAAAATTTTACTGATCCAAATTAATTCACGCGTTTCTTTATATCGAACCATCAATTAACCATTTTTATCAATTAAGTATGGGCTCCAAATAAACAGCATACAGTTTTCCATTTTCGGTATATAAATTGTGTTCAATGCCGTCAATTGAAATTAAATAACAACTATAAGAAAAGAAAGTGGTTGACGAGGCACGTTATTTTATGATTCGCTGTTTTCTTTAAATTCTAGAAATGTGAATATGTTCACTATGGGTGTAACTATTGCTGTGACAATACGCTAAACTTTTATTCAGATATAACAGGATTGATGTTTAAAATGAAGCAATTCCATTTGAATTCGAAGGATGTTTTTTTTCCCCAAATTTAACATAAGCATTGCCAATACCCGAAATGCAAATTTTACTTCATCAATTGTGGTCATTTGTAGTCATGCTTCTTGAATTTCATTAGATTAATCCAAACACACTTACCTTACCTAACAGCTATAGTCCTGCGGTGTCCTTTGCTGTATCAAGCATACATCCCACATTACTCGGTCCATGGTTGCTCGTCACCAGCCACTCAAGGCACAGATGCTTCTGAGATCACCCTCCACTTGATCGATCCACCTTGCTCGATGCGCTCCTCTTCTTCTTGTACCAGTCGGATTAGATTCAAGAACCATTTTCACTGGGCTGTCGTCCGACATCCTTATGACATGCCCAGCCCATCGTAGACGTCCGATTTTAGCTGTCCGTACGATAGGTGGTTCTCCTAGCAGCTGTTGCAATTCGTGATTCATACGCCGTCTCCACGTTCCGTCTTCCATCTGCACTCCGCCATAGATGGTCCTCAGTACCTTTCTTTCGAAAACACTGAGGGCGCGTTGGTCCTCTGCCAACATAGTTCAGGTCTTGTGGCCATAGAGAACAACCGGTCTAATGAGCGTTTTGTAGATGGTCAATTTCGTGCGGTGGCGTACTTTTCTCGATCGAAGGGTTTTTCTGAGCCCAAAGTACCCACGATTCCATGCCAAAATACGCTTTTGAATTTCTCTGCTGGTGTCATTATCGGCGGTCACCAGTGAGCCCAAATACATGAACTCGTCAACCACCTCGATATCGTCAGCGTCTATCAATATTCGTGGTGGGAGGCGTAGTGTTTCTTCTTTAGAGCCTCTTCCTCTCATGTATTTTGTTTTCGACGCATTTATGGCCAGTCCGATACGCCTAGCTTCAGCTTTCAGTCCGATGTAGGTTTCCGTCATCTTCTCAAGGTTACGTGTCACAATATCAATATCGTCAGCGAAGCCAAAAAGTTGTACGGACTTTCGGAAGATCGTGCCACTCGTGTTGATCCTCGAATTGCACCTTCCAAGGCAATATTGAACAAGATACAAGAGAGTCTATCAACTTGCCGTAGCCCTCTCCGAGATTCGAAGAAACTCGAGAGCGTCCCAGATACTCGGACGTAGCACATCACTCTATCCATCGTTGCTTTGACCATTCGCGTCAGTTAATCCGGGAAACCGTATTCGTGTATTATCTGCCATAGCTGTTTCCGATCGATTGTGTCGTATGCCGCTTTGAAGTTAATGAATAGGTGATGCGTGGGTACATTGTATTCACGACACTTCTGGAGTACTTGTTTTGTCACGAATATGTGATCCGTAGTGGCGCGGGTTTCAATAAATTCCGCTTGGTACGGTTTCTTAGCTATCGGTGATAGATGACGGTAAAGGATTTGGGAGAGTACCTTGTAGGCGGCGTTCAGCAATGTGATTGCGTGGTAATTGCAACAATCTAGCTTATCGCCCTTTTTGTATACGGGGCATACCACTCCATCCATTCATTTCTGCGGTAGAATCTCCTCCTCCCAAATCTTGGAAACCATCCAGTGTAGCGCTATAACCAGTGCCTCTCCTCCATGTTTGAGTAACTCACCTGGTAACTGGTCATTACCCGCGGCTTTGTTTGTTGTTCGCTCTCTTGCGGTGTTGCAGCATTCTCGCCCTTGTTGCATTCTTCTCTTCGACCAACTGTTGACATACGCCGTCAAACCAGTCATTTTCTCGATTCGATAACCTCGTACCTAGTACGGTTGCAGGAGTGCTACTCACGGCTTCAAGAGTCGCCGCGCCAAGCTGCTCTTCCGTTGGTAATACTAGCTTCAGTTGTTGCGCGTATTGCTCTGCAGTACGAACGCTACGTAGCTGCTCGAAATTGAGTCCCGGCGTTCCTGTGCGACGAGTGTTGTGCACCGTCGATAGTTTTGAGCGCCTACAAACCGCGGCAAGGTAGTGGTCAGAATCAATGTTGGCACTGCGGTAAGTACGGACATTGATGACGTCGGAGGAGAATCGCCCAAACACAATTGTGTTACAAAAATCTCATATACGAAAACTAATGGTCAGGGTGAGATTTGTTGTCTCTGTTCGGTAGATTGATTTTCAGAGTAAGATGGAAACAGGTGCATTCGTTTCGTAGTACAATAGTATTGAACAATTTTCGAATTATTTCTGTCTGTGGTATTGCTTCGTAGAGTCGGAGTAACGATATTGTATCCGATTTATCACAATTCGTTGATTCAATGAATGTCGAGTATTCGGCAAAATAACATGGCAACTCTACTAATAAGATGACTATTTGTTTAATAAACCTACATAATATTATAATCGCTGTTTAGAGTAAGCGAAATTTCTTTCAAATATTGCTACTTTCAGGCAAATACATTAATAATAAATTCATTAATCTTCAGTGTGAATGATGGCTTGAAAACTTCTAAGGATGTCTTTGAGGCAAATTCACAGTATCCGTCGTTTGAGCATTTTCAGGTTTTGCGAATCAACATTATTTAGTAAATAGCACTCTCACTACTAAACACACACTTGCCACACCTGCACTATCGCTCAAAATAACAATTTCAACCAAATTTTTAACTATACATACTATATATATTTAACAACACATTAAAATTATACTTTTTTGAGAGCAGCACCAGGACACCGCTTCCTTCAGGTACAAAAGAGGGAAGTAAGAGCAGAAAGTACAGGAAAAAGTTCAGAAACTGCAGGAACAGGTGCAAAAAGTACAGCAATTAGTACAAAAATTGAAAGTAAATGCAGGAAAAAAGTTTAAAGTTAAAAGGTTTATAGTAAATGTTATTGAGTTAACATTTTTGACTCTCAAATTTGAAGGTTAAAATTTTTTATTCCGCGCATTCCAATGATACCCATTGATACGTCACCATCGGTTTCATATATTTTTTGTCGAAAATTAAAGAACAAAGGTTGGGAACCACCGTCTTTTTTCAATAATTATTAAAAATCATTAAAATTAGTTCTGATTTATTTACATTTAATCTAATGTTATTTCGCTACGAAGTGTGCGTATAATATAAAATAATATAATATAAGACGATAATATATGAAATAATATGCTATGCTACAATATATAACAGTTAATGTCGCTGTGTGTCTGCTACTAACGCCAGTCGACGCCGTTCTATTGACCAAATGTCATCATAGAAACACGGGGAGGAATGAGATAGGAAATGTGAGGACTAGTTATCTCACTACTTGACGACCCTAATGCAACCTTGACACCTTTTTTGCGAAAATTGTCTCTCTTCAACTTTTTAACTCGAATTTCTTCGAATTCCTGAATTCTGAATATTGATTATGGAGAGTGAATAGTTCCAGGGCTGATTTACTCTCATGATCTAATTAGATTAAACCCGATTAAACTCTATTGAGCATGAATTTGAATTGCAGAAGTAACAGGAGTGCAGGGTTTCGCGCAGCATTTGAACCAGCCCTCTGCTGAGAAACCATGTAACTATTACAAGTATCCTTCTGCAAAAATCAAAGCAATTAAGAAGAATGGCTAACAAAAAAAATGTCACTAATTAACAGGGTCTGAGTGTTTAGTAGAATATTTGTGATAGAATAAAATGAAAAGAATGGTTATTAAAACATTTATTCTATCAAAAAAATTGTCATTACTAACTGAATATTCATTCAGTACCTTTTTCTCACAGATTATCGATGAGAATATCTTTACTACGATCAAGGAATTAAGACTTAATTCGATTAATGCTGCTCATTTTGTTTATCATTTAAGAGGTTTCATTTAAAAGGTTGTGTACAAAACACGACCGATTGCGATGAGATTAAAAATGCAGTAATTCAAATATTAAAAATATCATATAAATGGTAGATAGCACGATTCAAGGTTCATAATACAAGGAATAATATATCCACTGGTTTGTGAAACAACTCTTGTTAAAATGGTTATTATTTTGGATTTCGCATGCGTTATTATAAATAACAATTTTTAATATTTCGATTTGTGACGTTAGTCTTATTATGAGTATTATTATTATTAGGAGGAAGAGTTGAAACTTGAAATCGTGTTCTATAAGGGCACAGTTTTAGTTTCAGCTAGCTAATGTTTTTCATATTCACGTCATTCCGGTTATGTTCCTGACATCACCCGTCCGCCAATTGCAGGGTTGTTACGGTCGGGCGGATTCTGCGGATTTCGCGCGGTTTCTGCTCAGATTTTGATACGATGGCGCGGATTTCGTGCGAATATCAAGAAACATTGTTTCACATTAGTGAATCATTTGTTAAAAAAAGTGCAGTTTTATGAAACCCCAAAAAACTAAAGGTGGGCGAACGTTTCAGCAATGGGTAGAGTTGGCCGTGAAAACCTTGATGAAATATACGAGGAGGTAAATAGTTCCTTCAGTAGACAAAACTTCATTTTTATACTCTCCGATCTCGAGTTGGGCAAGAAAAGAAACGAAGAAGAAATGGTTAAATCGTTTATCTAATGCTGGACCCGACAGGATTCCATCTGTGGTGATACATTGTTCTAATAGTTTGATAGTTCCACTATTTAACATTTTCAATTGCTCTTTGCGTTCTGAAATTTTTCGTGAAATATGGAAGAAATCCTATGTGTTCCCAGCTTACAAAAGTATCCAACTACCGTGCTGCTTTGTGCGCTGTATCGAAGTTGTTGGGAATTATAGTTCTGGATTTTATAACACTTAGTTGCTCTGACTACATATCTACATCATGCCAAAGCATTCAACTTCCACAAATTTATTAACCTTCACTTCCTTCATCATACTTTCTTTACAAGCACGGCTACTAGTAGATTCTATAAATACTTAGGTCTTTTTTTACGCGGGGGAATCAGAATGAAGAATTTTTTGTTTGATCCGAATGGAAGAATTTTTTTCGATGCCAAATGTATTAGAAATGCATGAAACATCCAGATCTGTTGTAACCTCAAAAATTTTTTTTTTGTAAAAACCGGTTAAGGAACTTTGAAAAAATTGAGATTTCCGAAATCGAACATTTTTTGTAAGCCAATTGTCTTAGAAATGCATAAAAAGTCGAGATCTGGTGTAATCTGAAATTTTTTTTACGTCGAAAATTTTCTAAGTGTCAGAGAGTTGACCTAAAAAAATCGAGATAACACCAGATCTCGATGTTTCATGCAGGGTGGCAAGTGACCGGGAAAATCGGGAAAACCGGGAAAAAGTCGGGAATTTGATTTCACCGGGAAAAACCGGGAAAAAGTCGGGAATTTTAGTGAAAAACCGGGAAAAAAATTACTACCTCACCTATGAGTAACAGTTGTTAGCATAATGATTTTTTTCAACAATTGAAAAGTAGGAGACAATACCCAAGTTTGCGTTTGAGCGAAATGTTCAGTACAAGTGTTGAAATAACTTATTGTCCATTGGAAATTGGGCCTACACCCCACGTCTCGTCCAACGATTTTTAAAGGCTTGCAGGCAGTTTTAGCTCATTTTGAACAATAAGGATAATTTGTATGCTTCTGTTGGATTTTTATCAAATTTTTGAATAAGTATTCAACACACTTGCAAAATTTATGGCAAAATCTCAAGGTAAAATAGGAAAAATTTTTAATAAAATTATTGAACATTTTTAGTAGCCTTCATATTTTCAAGTTTCATCATAACTTGTCCCAGTGATGTCATCTTTAGGCAATACTTGTGTTATGCTTATAATCGCAAGATTGGAAGAGTTGTTCACTTTGATCTTATTCGCCGTTTACAGGAAGTATTTGAGTTCCTTTTTGAGAGTTCAAACTGGTTTCTGAGGACTAGTATACAATCTTAGAAAAATTTAGAAAATGGATTGATTTGTTCAGTGAATCTATGTTTAATTTTCTTTTAAAGGTTCTCAACTATTCCATAGTAGGATCACAAGAACGTTGATATTGATGTAGATAAAAGTGAATTGAATTTAATTTGAGCTTTTAGAACTTCAATAAGGTAATGATTAAAAATATATGCGGCCATATCTATTTTTCCCAAAACAATTTGAAACCCTGATTGTTATTGATTGATCTGCTAGAATCAGGTCAATTGTAGAAAAATTTCTCATATAGATAAATTAGTTGAGCTATTGGAAATAAAACTGGTTTAAAACCAGCGGAGAGTTTATCATGAAGAACTCGTACTTTCTGATTACTCTACGAGCATTTAGAATCCTATTAGGAAAAAACAGATCGATATATTGTGCATTTTAACTGCTATCATTTGATTTATTTGCCCATCAACGCATTGAAATCGTAAACATTCTTTATTGACTAACAGATACATTAGAAAAATTGGTGTTTTAAAAGAGCAAGTCGTGGCAGCCGAACGGTTTTGCGAAATCTTCTAATACACACATCTAATACATCTAATGGTTTTAAACTCAATTCTATTACATGAAAATTCAAAATTTCTGGTCTGACAGGACTTAGTTAATAATTGGTTTTATGGTTTTCATTACAATCACAGCATGATAATTCATCTGATGGTATCGTTCATTGCTTGCAAGCGACATACTTTAAACAATATATGTCCATATAACAATTTATTGTACCATGGCCGAAGCCCTGGCAATGACGATATTATGTTTGATTCGCTGTGCCATCATCAGTGTTTGTTATTGCCGATAATTTGGCAGAAAGTGGCTCGATATTTCTCTACATTGTATACAACATTTTCAATCTGGTAGAAGATACTACAAGAACTCGATGTCTCTCAATGCATGAACCGTGAGAGAATTCACTCCACTTCATACTCTGAGTATTTCATAGCCCTTAACAAAACATATACAGTCCGGCAATGATCGGCGCGGTGAGGAATTTGCCAAGAAAGAATCGCAAGTTGATAATTATCGCAGATAATTCGACTTGATTCTCATACTAGATCACAATATACAATATTTCAAAACCCTGGTCTGGAGCATTCACAGCTATTTTCATAGATACAACTTTTACAAAGGTTATATTCACATAGTTAGAATAAGCGGCAATAGTAAAATGATTCTATCGCAATTATCCACTGCCCGTATAGAATCGGATCGCAAAACGAGAATAAGCAACCTTTTGCTGCTTCAGAGAGAATCCCCACAGCAGCGAGCTAACCTTTGATTCTCAGACAGGTCATCGAGAGAAATTTGCTTTCTCACTGGTGTCCGTTCTATGTTATATGAACCATGACGGTGTTTTGTTGCTGAGATGATATCCGTCTCTCTTTGATGGCACTGATTGAATCGTGTGAATAGTTGCTAGCGAGCGTTCTTTGATACGATAAAAGCCATCCTCGGCCATCATGCCGTTTATAATTTTCCCGCAGAACTGGGACTTCCACTTTCACTTCCGGAAGGAGCGAAAAAAAATGTACAAAATGATTTGAAGCTGCAAGCAAAGATTGTTGTTGTTTTTTCTGAGTGGCAAGCGTCCGTTTTTGTGATTGTTGTTCCTTATTGATTTATTTTCAATCATATGTATACCAAAAAAATTATAAAAACAGTCATGTGCACTCGGAAGAAATCGGTTACGTGTAACCAAAACCCCTGAATGACTTGAAAAAGGCTTTATACTTTATACTTATATGCACATGTTATAATGAATATTTTCTATTTATACATCGAAATGCCTGGAAAGTATGAGAAACCTCAATTAGCGGGCCTATTACAATGATTTTTTTTGGATGTGGGATATCTGCTTAAAGTTTTAATTAAAAAATATTTGAAAAAAATCAAACAGGAGTGATTTGAGCCTATTCCAAAAACCGGGAATTTTTGTCTCAAAAAACCGGGAAAACCGGGAAATTGAAATCGGCAATTCACTTGCCACCCTGTTCATGCATTTCTAAGACAAAACAAGAAAACCGCGTTACTTAGAAAATCTGCGTAAAAAAGCTGCGTATAAAACCCGATAAAAAACCGCGTAAAAAACACCTCAGTGTACACCGATTTTACTGTTACGTTCGACAAAATCAATCAGCCCAAAACGATCTTCAAGTTAAGTAGACTGGGATTTAACGGATAATTTTTTAATTGGTTTCGATCATATCTAACTGGTCGTGAAATGATACTGAAAATAGGAGACTGTACAACCTCACCATTTGCTGTTAGCTCTGAAGTTCTTCGAGGAAGTCACCTTGGACCGTTTATATTTTTATTGTATCTCAACGATCCAAATTTTTCTGTCAAGTGTTCTAGTGACTCAGAGTTCCTATAAGAATAGTTGGATAATTTAACTAATTGGTGTAACATCTACAATATGGTTTTGAATGCCACTAAATTCTCCGTTATCTCTTTTAGACGGATAAAGACTGTATTCAAGTTCGACTATATTATTTCACAAACTGCTCTCAAATGCGCATTCTCTGTTAAGGATCTGGGTGTTCTTCTGGATTCCAAGTTAAATTTTAAGGAGCACATAGAAGCTACTATCTCCGAGGCCTCGAAGCTATTAGGATTTTTTTCCGCGTTACTGAAGAATTCTTTGATGTACATTGCTTGAAGGCTCTATATTGCCCTTTAGTTAGCTTAACTCTCCAATATGCTGCTGTCATCTGGCCACCTTATTACCAAAACGATATCCAACGCTTTGAAGCGATTCAACGCAAAATTGTCCGATTGGCTCTCCGACGTCCCCCATAGAGATATCCTTTAAACTTACCGAGTTACCATGACCGCTGATTGATCTCGATTTATTATCTGTCCGTCGCGGTGTTTGTAAGGCTAGTTTTTTGGCAGACCTACTTCAGTCGCATATCGATTGCTCCGAGCTATTGCAATTGTTACAGTTAGACATTTGACGTCGTAATCTTCGATCCTATTTTTTCTTCGGATTCCCTATGAACTAATTATGGATATAATGAGTTCATTACTAGCATGTGCCGCATATTTTACAAATGTTTGAATTCTTTCGGCTTTCATTTATCACGTAATGTTATCAAGAAATCGTTCCACATGTTATTGTCTCATTATTCACAGCACTAGATTTAAGGAAATGTATATTTTGTATAATTGTAATCTGTTGATGCAAAAGATGAAGAGGTTTTATGCCTACTAGAGAGCAAGTTTGACAGAAACTAACTCCAGTGGGCTTTTTCCTGCTCCAAATAGAAAAATTAAAAATGAAGAGGAAAAGAAAGACATTCAGAGTAAAATCCGACAACAAGAAAAGGTGCTGTCTCAGAAAAAAAAAACTAAATACTAGGTGATAAATAATTGAAACTAAAATTATAAAGATTAAATCAGATCATCGTGATGTGGTCTACCTTAAAATTCTTCTTTGCCGAGCAAGAAGATCTTGAAACAAGAAAAAGATGTCCTCGCTGAAATCTGGTCAACTCTTTTAAAAAAAACATGCAGAGTTCTAGATTAAATTCAAGTGGATTTTCACGTTATGCGGAAATTAACAACTGTATAATTTTTATGGTGTAAACGCTCCCCTCGAATATCGCGCATTTTAGTATACAACTTCTTGTAAACTTGTTTTTGTTTTGATTTCGAAATTTTTCGTAACAACCCACTATCCACTTGACTTTTATTTCACAGCAACCAAAAGCTATAATAATCAGAGGAAAATGTTTATTTCACCAAACTAAATCGAAGTAGCTAGAGAAATCATTGTTAGGGAAGTTAATGACAACAGTTTGCAATCGGTATTTCGTAGAAGATATTAAATAACTTAGCTAGCAACCGCTAATAAATAGTGATCGGGAACAGAATAGAAGCTAGATATACAAACAAAATAAAATTAAATGCAAAATCTCAACAAAGCACATTCAAACCGTTAAAGATAGAAGCATCTGCCACCGGAAGAGAGCAATAGCCTTTCCCCTATCATATCTAATAAAAAATTATTTGTTGTTTTAAGATTTCTGTAATTTCCTGATAAACTCAAACTGATATTGGAAAACATAAACTCTGTTGATATCCAAATTAAAACAAAACCATTCCGAATAGATTGGCAGATAATTTACATAAATTGAATCTCGAATGGAGTTCAGAAATCAGCTACCAAAATTATAATCCTACATGTTCTATGCTGCTGATTCATGCTGTTTAGCTTTACTTACATAAACAAAAGTAACAGAAACGCAGGTTCGTTCGATTCGTTTGTTATATTTCCTTTAATTGGCTGAATCGAAATAGAGCATAAGATAGTAAGTCTAGGTTTAACTATATTCAAAATTGTTCCAATTTTGTAAATCATATTTGTTGCTGGCAAATGAACCAACTTTTGCTATTCCGGTCATCTGAATCCGGTTTCGGAAGAATTAAAAATAGTTATCAAAAACTCACTGGCCAAATCGATTTTCACAAACTCATAGGTTCAAAGGAGAAGTCTTACAGTTTTAAACGGAATTCCTAAATTTGTTGTGGATACAACTTCCGGTTCCGGAATTACAGGGTAAACAGGATTTGTTGATTTCGTTAGATTGAGACCGAACAAACTTTCCTATTTCTATTCAATGAACAGTTGTTTTTGCGACTTCCCCAGTAATATTTATGATGTTATGAGTAATATGAAAAGGCATAATTACACCACCAGGTGGATTAAAACAGATTTTAAATTTGTTGATGATGATCATCTTGAGACAATACTACCTTGATAAAAAAGTTCCCAGAATTTATTCAGATAGTAAAAATACAAGATTATTCATAAAAAAATAATTCAGTTCATGATCCAATTCTCGAAACATTTTTAATGTCAGTTTTCGGTATGGCCATCAGAGCCATCTTCGATTTTTCCATCATCTCATCTCGAGTGCTGAAACGCGTTCCACGGAGTGGTTTCTTGAGTCGACCGAATAGGAAAAAGTCGCAGGGAGCCAAATCAGGTGAATTCGGTGGTTGCTGAATGGTAGTCGTTCCTTTTTTAGCCAAATGTTCAAGGATAACGATAGCATTGTGTGACGATCTGACCTTGTGGAAGGATATCATAATACAATACTTGTAATCAATGAAAACTGTGAACATTACCTTCTGTTTCATTCACCGAATCACGGCCACTTCTGAAACGTTTGTGCCATTGATAAATGACTGTTTTCTTCTGAGTATCGTTGCCGAAACACTCTTCTAATATTTGCAGTGTCTTCGCACCCTTGAAACCGTTTTTAACGCAAAATTTGATGCAAACTCGTTGTTGCAAATTAAATTCCATTTTAAAAATAGTACAAAATCGAGGAATCGCACAATCGCAGATGTACTCAATACAGCGTAACTTTTACCAATGACCAAGTATCAAGCTGAAAATTTGATAGAATATCAATGACAGATGTGGCAACCTAAAAAAATCTAATCGGGTGACTGAGAGCGCCACACGGTGGTGAATCCGGGAACTTTTTGATCTAGTACAAGGTAGTACTTGTGTTATGCTCATATTTGTGTGAAATTTCAATAGGACTCACAAAATTCGAAAAGTTGTCTACTTTAATCTCATCCACCGTTTGTAGGGAGTGTTTGATTTCCTTCTTTGAGATCTGAAACTGGTTTCTGAGGACTAGTGTAGAATCTTAGAAAGACGGCACTTACCATGGCGAGACCCTGCAAATCTACCCCCATATACGGAGTGATGTCAACTTTTAGGAATTGATACGTTGCTACGTCGACGAAAAATTCAACAGGCATTGATCATTGCAAAATTGATAAACGGAGAGATTGATGCTTCTGAGCTACGTTCCAAAGTCAATTTTCGGATTCCGAACAGAACGCGGATTCAACCCTGCTTCAGAACAGTTTTCACAGCAACTCTGTTTGGATACAATGAGCCGATAGCTGCATGTATTCGAACGTTTACTTCTGTGGAAAATTATTTCGAGTTTGAAGAATCATTTAGTAGCTTTGTTAGGAAAATTAAAAGATCTGTTGTACTTTTTACGATTTTTTGTTTTGATGTTGTTTGTCATATGTATGTTAATTTGTGATATGTACGTGCTTTGCTAGCTCCGGTAACGAAGATGCCCAAGTAGCCCAAGGATTTCAATGCTCCAATTTCTCACTTTGGTCTGACTAGTGGAAGAGGCAGCAGTTTTCCGTGGTGTGTTTGATCAGGTTATTAGTAACATGAAAATACTTTACGCAGTTAGCTAAAGTTAAGTTTTCCTTTCCCCAAACAGATAGCTCATATTGTTGGTACAGTGATAGTTAGCGTAAGCAGTGTCGTGTTTGAAACGTAAGTCAAAAAGGTACGCCTCGTGCTGTAATGTGTGTAATGTGCTATGTGGAAGGTGCTTATATATAGATATTACAGCCCTACGCCCAGCACATAATACAATCTCGCTAGGCGGAAGAGTATCGCTGACGTCATCATCGCTCCCTTAGAAGGGTAAACCAGCCATCACGCAACAATAGGCAGCAACTTCGTCGGAAGGTTTCATTTCGATTACGACCGGAATTTGCTGCGTATATACCACGTTGTGCGAATCTGCGGTAACGACCTTGGCGCCGGTTCGGTGCGATCTAAGGCGGTCGCACACAGCAGCAGCAGAAGGGGAACTATTGTCATCAGTCGTTACCGCCATCCGCAGAACCACGTAAAACCTAGATCGTGAGTGATACAATCTGACGAAAACAAAATTGGAATGCATAGTCAGTTATTGATTTGCTTTAAAAAGACATTACTGATAACAAACAAATCGCGAGCATAAGCTAAAAATAGATTGGGCAAAAGACCCGGAATATTATACCTTTAGGCGATATTACATGCAACAATAAAAAAAGCGTCAAGAGCAGTGCTGGAAACGGTCCCTTCACGTGACAGTTTTAAGTGAAATTCCTATGTTGGTACCTAAAACTGTAGATGTTTACTTTGAATGTCGTGTGCTGGAAACTTTCATGTTGCCTACTATTCGGGCTGTCGCACATGAATGTCGCACGAACCATACAGATGAAAGTCGCATGTGACAGTCATGAGCGAGCGCTTCATGAATGTAGTGGCGGCAGTCTTACTCGTGTTGGACGATGAATGTAACGAAAGAATGATAGTCCTCAATAGAATCGGCTGCATTTTGTCTTCGGTGCGAATTTCATTTCTGGCAATAAACTTTCATGAAGAAATCCAAAACGCCGTCATTAGTGAGAGTTTTCATCTCGATACTGTTCCATGAAATGGTCAAATTTCATACCATTATTGCAAAAGGAGAACGTCAATGTCAATGAAAAAGCGCGGGTTAGGGTTGTCAATCAACGAAAATTCTCAATTTAAAAAAAAACATGAATTAAATAGAAAAAGAAGTGAATATTAATCGAAAATCACAACATTTAAACATTTACTAGATGCATAGGGTTGTCAACTAGCGCCAATTTTCAATTTTTGAAAAAAAAAATGTAAAATAGCAATAAATAAGAAGTAAGTCTTTAGAGTACAAAATTTACTATATTCATGTACTTTAAAAGGGCATAGAGTTGTCAACCAGCAAAAATTTACTACTTTTGAACAGTTTCTAGTTTTATTTCAATAAAAAGTAAAGTTAATAGTTGAAGAAATTTACCAAGAAAAAATTCAAATTACTTTCGTAATAATCGAGGATGTCAACAAAATCAAGAAACAAAAAAAGTTTATGTAAATTAAAATTCATTACGTAGAATATGTTGATATTTCAGATTTTCCACATAATTTTTATCTTATGTACATTATTCGACATAATATAATGGATATTCATATCGACATTTGTAACAAACCATAGCAATATGAGTATTTTTCGAAAGGATTTGATAAGTGGATGTAAGAAAACGACGTTAGAAGCCGTTTCAAAATCCAAGATGGCGGCTTCCGGCATACCGATGTTCGTTATAAACCATCACAACATGAGTATTATTCGAACGGATTTGATGAATGGATGTTAGAAAACGACGTTAAAAGCCGTTTCTAAATACAAGATGGCGACTTCTGGCATACCGATGTTCGTTACAAACGATCACAATATGAGTATTTTTCGAATGGATTTGATGAATGGATGTTAGAAAACGACGTTAGAAGCCGTTTCTAAATACAAGATGGCGGCTTCCAACGTATTGATATTCGTTACAAACCATCACAATATGAATATTTTTCGAACGGATTTGATGAATGGATGTTAGAAAACGACGTTAGAAGCCGTTTCAAAATACAAGATGGCGACTTCTGGCATACCGATGTTCGTTACAAACGATCACAATATGAGTATTTTTCGAATGGATTTGATGAATGGATGTTAGAAAACGACGTTAGAAGCCGTTTCTAAATACAAGATGGCGGCTTCCAACGTATTGATATTCGTTACAAACCATCACAATATGAATATTTTTCGAACGGATTTGATGAATGGATGTTAGAAAACGACGTTAGAAGCCGTTTCAAAATACAAGATGGCGACTTCTGGCATACCGATGTTCGTTGTAAACGATCACAATATGAGTATTTTTCGAATGGATTTGATGAATGGATGTTAGAAAACGACGTTAGAAGCCGTTTCTAAATACAAGATGGCGGCTTCCAACGTATTGATATTTGTTACAAACCATCACAATATGAATATTTTTCGAACGGATTTGATGAATGGATGTTAGAAAACGACGTTAGAAGCCGTTTCAAAATACAAGATGGCGGCTTCCGGCATATCAATGTTCGTTACAAACCATCCCAATATGGGTATTTTTCGAATGGATTTGATGAATGGATGTTAGAAAACGACGTTAGAAGCCGTTTCTAAATCCAAGATGGCAACTTCCGGCGTATTGATATTCGTTACAAACCATCACAATATGAATATTTTTCGAACGGATTTGATGAATGGATGTTAGAAAACGACGTTAGAAGCCGTTTCAAAATCCAAGATGGCGACTTCCGGCATACCGATGTTCGTTACAAACGATCACAATATGAGTATTTTTCGAATGGATTTGATGAATGGATGTTAGAAAACGACGTTAGAAGCCGTTTCAAAATCCAAGATGGCGGCTTCCGGCATATCGATGTTCGTTACAAACTATCACATAATGAATATTTTTCGAACAGATTCGATGAATGGATGTTAGAAAACGACTTTAAAAGCCGTTTCTAAATACAAGATGGCGACTTCTGGCATATCGATATTCGTTGGAAACCATCACAATATCAGTATTTTTTGAATGGATTTGATGAATGGATGTTAGAAAACGACGTTAGAAACCGTTTCTAAATACAAGATGGCAACTTCCGGCGTATTGATATTCGTTACAAACCATCACAATATGAATATTTTTCGAACGGATTTAATGAGTGGATGTTAGAAAATGACGTTAGAAGCCGTTTCAAAATTCAAGATGGCGGCTTCCGGCATACCGATGTTCGTTACAAACGATCACAATATGAGTATTTTTCGAATGGATTTGATAAATGGATGTTAGAAAACGACGTTAGAAGCCGTTTTTAAATACAAGATGGCGGCTTCCGGCATATCGATGTTCGTTACAAACCATCACAATATGAGTATTTTTCGAACGTATTTAATGAGTGGATGTTAGAAAATGACGTTAGAAGCCGTTTCAAAATTCAAGATGGCGGTTTCCGGTATATCGATGTTCGTTACAAACCATCACAATATGAGTATTTTTCGAATGGATTTGATGAATGGATGTTAGAAAACGACGTTAGAAGCCGTTTCTAAATCCAAGATGGCGATTTCCGGCATATTGATATTCGTTACAAACCATCATAATATGAGTATTATTCGAAAGGATTCGATGAGTAGAAGTTGAAAACGGTACTTACAGTCGTTTCAACATCCAAGATAGCGGGAATAAGAATAAGTTGCATTATCTTTTTGGTGCAAATTTCATTTTCGTTATAAACTGTCATAAAGAAATTAATAACGACGTATTCGTGATTGTTTTCATTTCGATACTCTTATAAATCTTATATTCTTGCTGTGGAGGGGATCAAAAACCGCAGTTTTGTGGTTTTTCAAAAAGATGTTTTTTGGCACAAGCACACCAGCATGATGTAATCGCTTGCCTACTGCTGGTTGTCACTAGTATCAAAATTTTCGATCGTTCTGAATTAAATGCTAGCGATTGATGCTGGTGAAGAAATTCAAGATATCGACAGAATGAAAATCTTGCACTTTTTAACGGAATTCATGATTTGTTCCGATAAATGGAGACAATATAAAATATAGTAGTATTATACAGCAATATTAGTATATATTAATACAACAATAAATTTCACAACAAATGCACATCCTGTTTAGAACGATTCAAGTAGGATTTCTTATGGTTTGTATTATGACAAATGCTGATTCAAAAATATTTTTAAGAAGTAATAAGTTTGGAATGATATGTTATTGCGTGCAACGACTCTGTTTTTGAAATCCAAAGATAAATTTTAAGCAAAGTTGAAGTTTGCTGGGACAGATAGAAGAGTATACATTTAAAAACCCGAAAAAAAGAAATTTTTTTATTGGTATGACTGTTGACAAGTGTCTTCTTATTAGACTTTTAAAAACATGCGACAATTTTCTTATTTCGCTCTTAAATCGAAATTAGATTATAGCAATAAAAAGTCCATTTGAAAAAGTATGATGTTTTTCTACTACAAATCAAATCAAAAATAAATTCAATCGTATCGTGCAACATTACCTGGAGCGTTGCGATGTATTCTTAATATTATTAATTGAAATCGATTTACTTTCCGATTAGCGTGTACGTGTTTTATAACAGCAATAGAAGACATCATATAATCAAGATATTCAGCTCTCATATTTTCCGAACAAATCATTAGCGACATACTTTTTTGATAGCATGGTGCTGCCAGTCGTGTCCGCATCGTAACTCGTACATACAAGTAGATGAGAAAATGTAAAATTCGCGCGAGAAAATAACAGCACTGCATACAGGGCTTGTATTGTGAATCCTCAAACAAACGAAGCAACAAAAAAACACCCGCTGAGAATACTTCGCTTGACATAACTGAATGAGAGTCCTATATTAGAGAGAAACTGTATGCGTGAGAGTATATGCTACTGAGCAGACCAGTTCCCTTGTTTGGTAAATTGCCTGTGCTCTCAGTCTCAATTAACACATGAACTAAGCAATCCATGGCAATGCAATGAAATGAAGGCTTCGCTCTCGTTAGTACTGTACGAGAATGAAGAATTTTGCTTCACGGCGTGCTACGAGATGCGAAGCAAGGTCATACAGGCAATATTTACGGTGTCGTTTTTAGTGTAGGTTTGCAGAAATCATTTTTGAACATAACGTTTGTACTCCAAGACCAAATTTGATCACATTTCAAAAATATTTCAGACATTTTATAGCATAAATTTTGCATTTGAGTCCGTTTTCAAACGATCCAATTTTTTCTTGGAAGATTATACTGTGTATATATCCTACAAACACAAGAAGCAATGTTTTTTCAATTAATATTCATTGGAACTAAAAGTTATCAATCTAGTTTTCTCATAGGCATCTTCAATATGCGAACCATTCATCAAAGGCTAACCTCATGAAGCATACTCATCAGCTGGCAGACATGTTCAGGAACTAATGAACGTACGAAGCAGCTCTCCTTGCTTGGGTTGCGCTGTGAGTTCTACCTAACATACGAATGTATGACATACACTTGACATGATATGTCAGCTGTTTTTCAAAGAAGGGCGAATCTCACATAAGTAAACAAATCGAGTTGGCAAGCGTTTAAATTATGCTGGTGTGCTTGTGCCAAAATACTGGCAGCCAACAGAAATGCAAACTGGCCATATCGTAGTCATAGATCAATATTGGCGTTCTTTTCCATTCAATTCATGTTTAAATTTTTTTTGGAAGGTTGTGAATATTCGTTGGTATGAGCAAAATCTAATGATTTTCGATCCCTTAATTCCGTTGTAGTTCAAATATTATTACAATGTTATTTCTTCAAAAATTGTTTGCTTTCGAAAAAGTACAAAACTACGATTTTCGATCGCCTTCATAATAGCAATATAAGATTTGGAAGAATATCGAGATGAAAACAATTTATGAATTTCTTTATGACAGTTTATAACCAAAAACTAAATTCGCTTCAAATAACCATTTAGGATGTTGGAATTACTGTAAGCATCTTTTTCAAGCTCTACTTATCGAATCCGCTAGAAAAATACTCATATTGGAATGGTTTCTAACGAATATCGATATGCCGGAAGTCGCCATATTGTATTTAGAAACGGCTACTAATATTGTGATGATTTGTAACGAACATCGATATGACGGAAGCCGCCATCTTGGATTTTGAAACGGCTTCTAACGTCGTTTTCTAACATCCATTCATCAAATCCATTCGAAAAATACCCATATTGTGATCAATTGTAACGAACATCGGAATGCCGGAAGCCGCCATCTTGTATTTAGAAACGGCTACTAATGTCGTTTTCTAACATCCATTTATCAAATCCATTCGAAAAATACTCATATTGTGATCGTTTGTAACGAACATCGATATGCCGGAAGCCGCCATCTTGGATTTTGAAACGGCTTCTAACGTCGTTTTCTAACATCCATTCGAAAAATACCCATATTGTTATGGTTTCTAACGAATATCGATATGCCGGAAGTCGCCATCTTGTATTTAGAAACGGCTTCTAACGTCGTTTCGAATCCGTTCGAAAAATATTCATATTGTGATGGTTTGTAATGAGCATCGATATGCCGGAAGCCGCCATCTTGTATTTAGAAACGGCTTCTAACGTCGTTTTCTAACATCCATTCATCAAATCCATTGGAAAAATACCCATATTGTGATGGTTTCTAACGAATATCGATATGCCGGAAGTCGCCATCTTGTATTTAGAAACGGCTTCTAACGTCGTTTTCTAACATCCATTCATCGAATCCGTTCGAAAAATATTCATATTGTGATGGTTTGTAACGAACATCTATATGCCGGAAGCCGCCATCTTGGATTTTGAAACGGCTTCTAACGTCGTTTTCTAACATCCATTCATCAAATCCATTGGAAAAATTCCCATATTGTGATGGTTTCTAACGAATATCGATATGCCGGAAGTCGCCATCTTGTATTTAGAAACGGCTTCTAACGTCGTTTTCTAACATACATTCATCGAATCCGTTTGAAAAATATTCATATTGTGATGGTTTGTAACGAACATCGATATGCCGGAAGCCGCCATCTTGGATTTTGAAACGGCTTCTAACGTCGTTTTCTAACATCCATTCATCAAATCCATTCGAAAAATACCCATATTGTGATGGTTTCTAACGAATATTGATATGCCGGAAGTCGCCATCTTGTATTTAGAAACGGCTTCTAACGTCGTTTTCTAACATCCATTCATCGAATCCGTTCGAAAAATATTCATATTGTGATGGTTTGTAACGAATATCAATACGCCGGAAGCCGCCATCTTGTATTTAGAAACGGCTTCAAACATTGTTTGCTGACATCCACTCATCAAAACTTTTCATTTTATTATTCAATTATTGTTTGATTTTTTTTTTCAAAAATTCCCTTTTTGCATTCGTTGACAACCCTACGCACCTTGACAAAGTTAAAAGCTACGGTATTTGATCTCCTCCACAGCAGCAATTTGAAATTCAACCATTTCATGGAACGGTATGGATATGAAACCCGTCACTAATGAAGCCGTTCTGAATTTCTTCATGAATGTTTATTGCCAGAAATGAAATTCGCACCGAAGACAAAATGCAGCCGATTCTATTGAGGACTATCATTCTTTCGTTACATTCATCGTCCAACACGAGTAAGACTGCCGCCACTACATTCATGAAGCGCTCGCTCATGACTGTCACATGCGACTTTCATCTGTATGGTTCGTGCGACATTCATGTGCGACAGCCCGAATAGTAGGCAACATGAAAGTTTCCAGCACACGACATTCAAAAAAAATGTCAGCAGTTTCCAGCACTGGTCAAGAGACTGGGTTTCGAACCTAGGTGATTTGGATTCCGAACTCTTTGCGAATGCTATGGACTGTGACGTTATGCTGTAAGTAGATGGAGAATTTTCGATCATATGATAAGCAGTGTTGATTCACAAAGCTGTATGCTGGTAGTTTTAGTCGATGTACACTCGATTCGTCGCATCCGTACCGCAACCATTGTGAATAGCAGTGCGGCTATTTTATAAATATGTATATGTGCTTTTTGTCTTTCTCGAATCCAGAAGCTGTAGCATGTGAACATCATAACATCGAATTGAGTTATTTATTTGATCTCACTTTACTCGATTTTGTAATCACTTTGAAATACGAATTTCAAGGCTCAGAAGACCGTGCGCTTTAGAGTGAAGTCTTTACAACAAAGGCTGGGGATGTGAATTGGGAAACTGGCAATAAGCAATCCCAGATCATCATATGTTATTTCGATTCCAAAAAAAAATATCTGACTTATTTCGACTAATTGGGACAATGAACGAGTATCTCTCTTCTGTCCGCAGACAGCATCACAATGATTTAGCAAGTTTTAAGTTCTTGTGTAGACTAAAAATTCGGGATCATTCGATGAAGATTAATTTCAGAACGAATATTAAACAAATCATGTGCTTTCTTCAGATAAAATCGGTTAAGGGGCGGGTAGGGTCTAACACTTTCGAAAAATTATTTATTATTTTCTTTCTATTTTCTGCTAGTAAAACATTTCAAGAATATTCTGTGAAATTTTGAAGCATCTTTGCCGATCTCATACTAAGAAGAAATAAGAGCTGCGCACACAGGCCCAAGATTTCTGCTTCGATTGACTTAAAAACATGACAAAACATTCTCGAAATGTTTCATTATAACAAAATACAAAAGAAAAAATATGGCTTTTTGAGAATGTTAGAGTGTACGTGCTCCCTTGAGTAATGTTTCCTTCGATTCTATAGACAATAAACTTTAAACGCGTTTTTCTCGAAGGCAAGTTTTGAAAGTCCGTGTCCATCATCATTCAAAAACTACTGCACCTTTTTTTCAAATTTTGCACACTTTCTACATATAAAAAACCAGACCCCAGTGGTTTTCTTTTTGTTGTTTGTTACTATAGGGATGTTTTACAGCTACAAAATGGACAATTTTTCGTGAAAAATCGTACTTTTGAATTTAAACAACCATCCAAAATAAAAATAAAATAAAAACAAAAACAAACAGAAACGTTGGGGTTTAGAGAAACTTGTGCTCTAACTATGCAGCTTTGATTTGTTCACTTCTGATTGGTCTGCGCTGAGATACAGTGGACACCGCAAATCATGATTTTAAGGAAGCGTCTTCAAAAATGTCTCTTCACCTACTTATTCCTCAATATTTTTCCACGAAAAAATTACAAAATGTTGTTGGAATGATGCTTTTTATTAAACAAAATATTTGAATTTATTTTTCCCTGGTCTTTGGATGATGAGCTACAGGGTGCGTACCCCCGCTTGGCGGATGGGGGTGGGAGTCAATTTACACTTCGCGTATTGACAAAGTCGGACCATACCGAGATCGATCGTTCGCTTATAAATGTGAAAGATGAAAATTATTATGTTGTATGGATCGATCACGGAGTGGACAGGACTAATAGTGCTTGAAATTGACAATAGGTCATTGGGTGGTTTCGAGCATTCTTATGCCTGGAATTGGTCACCAATTTGAATTATCTGGATCCAGTTGGAATCAATGTTAATATATCATATTCGTCCTGAACTTGGTTAATTTAATTCAAGAAGGAGGACTAGTGTTATCAGGAATAGGAGTAAATTGATATCTTATGAATCGTTTAGGAACTTTCAAACCTTTCCGATCCGGTTCGGCATCGGTAATGTTTACAAATGGCAATGACGGCGAAACTGATTAATCAGGTGTGAATACACTCTCAAATCGGGAAAGGTTTGAATGTACTTAGATTTCTCCAACTTGGACACAGATGTCACCTTCTAACTAAGAGTGTGAGATGTGTGTTTCTGGAAGAGAACGGTTCACGTGGACCATTTCATACAGTCACACCTAGTATTTCTTCACGAAATACATGTAGTAGTTTTTGTTTCCTGGATGCGTGCTCAACACTAGAAGGCCCAAAACTTAGTATAGACCTGAATTGATCAAAAGCACTCGAAATGATTGAAAGAAAGAAAGTCACTGACAGACTAACTAAAAGCTAGTGCAGAGTGCCTTAGTGCTTATAACATTAAATTAAGAGTTAAATAAAGATCACAGAATTCTAAGCAATCCTTCCATTGTTTACATATTGTTACTTTCTTGGGCATTCTAGTGTTAAATGCGCACCCTTACGTTATATAATTTAACGAAATCACTCACATCTGATCTTATTTTATTTTATTTTCATGATAAAAAAAACTAAATTAAATGAGACTATTCAAGTAAAGGATTGTCATCGAAGATTCAAGGCCAAGAAGGTGTGAGGAACCATAGAATGTCCAAGGATAGCGTTGCAGGATAAATGCCCTATGTTATAACCTAACTTTTGGTAATATGTATGATGATGGAAGAAAAGGGAAATCTTAGATACAAAATGGAACATCGATAAGACTAAAAAGACCATTGCATACAACTAACTTTTACATTTCAGGGAATAAAATAACATCAGCAAAAGTACGGAATGGAAATAAAATAGAAGGACAACAAAAGACATTTACGAAACACAATTGAATAGAACACTGGAATTAAGGTAATACAGAATATTAACTATGACCAAAGGTAAGAAAACCAACATGAATAAATAATAGAAACTGGTGGGTAATAATATAATTTCCTCATATTGAAAGAGGCGTTTATATGGCGCGCATGCGCTAATTCGGCCTGATACAAATTAACGGGGAGGGCAATACATTTTGGACAGGGCTGTAAAAAGCTGATTGGAACCCTTTCCCCACCAAAATGTAATATAAGGAAACTATAAGGAAACAAAATATTTGAAATTATTTTTTTGAACGATAGTTCTAAAAAAAACCGCAAAAATGATGTTTTTTTTTCATCATTAAGGCCCTACCCTTGGAAGTGAATAAAAAAACCGTGTTTCTAGGTGTAAAATTCCACACCCAGACATTTTCTAGGTGTGGAATTCAGTACACTCCCAATAGGGTTTCCGTTGCCTCTGGTATGATTTATATATTGAAAGATTTTTGAGATAAAATAGAGCGTATTATTTGAAAGTAAATTGAACTATTTTAAAGGACTTGTTAGTTGATGCACGAAAAAACAATCACTTTGGTCGTACCAATCGTCGATTTCTAAACCACAGACAATAACGGTCAAAATAACAACCGAAAATAATAGTCGAAACATTTATTTTTTTTTAACTAAACGCGAAAACTGTTAGAGAATCTGATACTTAACGTATCCCACCAGAAGGAAGTCTTTGACGTCAAATGTATTTTTCATATCAAGTTCCTGAAGATGGTTTTTCTGTGGCTGACGATCAGCAAGATGAGAATACCCAAGCCGCTATTCGTCCTCGAAAGAGAATTAGGCCTTTTGGCCGGATCTGGTGAAGGCTCAGTATGCAAGGAGTTCGCTAAAGGAGATGAACTAGCTTCAGATAAACGTCAATGATCGCCAACCTATCCAATGTTCTCCAGATGTGTGGTTATACAACAATAATCTCGCAAGCAAAAATAAAGAAGATTTTTGGTGTAAAAGCTGCAGAAGCGTTGACAAAAACCTTTTCATTGATCACGGTTATGGTTCCGGACAACTGCCACAGAATGTCGAAGCATTTTTGTAAAACGCAACATAGGATGGAAGGAATAATTGTTCTACTAAAATTTACTTTTGCATATTTGTATCGCCTAATGAAATTAGTCCTATTTTGATGCATTGGTTAAGTTGATGCTTTTGAATAATCACTTTTGGAGTTTCACAAAATTTTTGCCTCGCTAGTTTTTTTTTCCAAAATTAACAGCAAAAGGATAACATAATGTGATATCAATTGAAAAATTGATGATCTGAAATCAAATTAAGATTTCTATGTGATGTTGCTATCATAATTAGAATTTGATTTGCTCTCGTTTTGATGTTCGACTTTGCCCGGGTAGGGACTAAGAATAGGCCTAGACATGAATGAAAATCCATGGAAAGCGTAGACACGAATAAAATGTAACTGTAAGACAAACCCAAAAGCCTTACAGCTTGCACGATAATGTGATAATATAAAGCTTAAGTTTCTAGTATGCAATGTAGATAGATCTTTTGATTGTATTTTTTCTGATTAGTTTACTGGAGAGGTCGACTCCGAAATCGATCCGGATGAAGCCTGAAATTTTCTGCTCTTCCGCCTAGATCAGGGATTCCCAAAGTGGTCGATATAGACCCCTTGGGGTCGATATCCTTTTTGCGGGGGTCGACGTAAACGAAAACTTAGTATGGGGGTCGACGAGGTCTAGAAATCGACCCCCTATTGCGTGATATAAGTTGTTATTTGAAATATTCATGCTTAAAAGTTGTGCTTATTTGACCATCCGCAGAAATTGGTAAGTATTTTACATCTATATTAAAAAAGCAAGAAATTGAATTTTCAAAGGAATTTATGATTGGGGGGTCTGAGGCCCAAGCTAATTTTAGTAAAGGGGTCCATGACCCAAAATAATTTGGGAACCCCTGACCTAGATTGAGGTTTTCCGAGTTATACGTATGATGATTTCCCGGCATATACAATTGTGTTAAGCGCGCAGGATATCTCAGGTTGCGGTTAGATCCTTTCCAGATCTATTTCAAGAGCCGTTTTGAGTCAGCTAGCTCGCTTCCCTTCCCTGTTTAGCGATAAAATGAACCTTCCCCTTCAAGAGCTTTAGCTGGGCAAACAATAATTGGTGGGTGGTCTCTTTAACAGAGAATGGTGCATAAAGCGCTATTCACACTAGGCCGTGACGTATCCGGATCGGGATCGCAACGTGTCGGGATGTATTTGTAAAATATTCTCATCATACCGTGCACTTTCCGTATCGCTGCCGGTGCTATTAGTAACATACGCAATCGTTGCATTTGATGTTTTTCTGTTCCTCACGAAAATAACATATTTTTCCAACAAAAAATTGGCCGTAATTGCAATTGTATAACGATCATTGAGATGGCTTATAGTTTGTATTCGTCTCATGATTTCAGATATTTAGCTACAGGAGGCACGCAAAAAACCATAGCGTTTAGTTACAGACTTTGGGCTGTCTACCAGATTGTTCACAAGATATGTCGTGTAATTACCGAAAAATTAATCGACGATGCAATGTCGAAACCAACAGAAGATATGTGGAAGAATATTGCTAACGATTTTTGTGGAATTTCCCTCTGTGTCTTGGAACCTTGGATGAAAAGCATGTAACAATTCAAGTACCTGCCAATAATGTCTTTGAGTCATCGCATGCTTTGACCGTGCTTCGGACGTGTGTCGATACATACACGGGTACGACACGGTCTAGTGAGAATATTCACATTGAGCTGCATTAAACAAATTTGAAACGTAACCCTGACGGGATTCGGTCCGGTCCCGTTCCGGGTACGTCACGGCTTAGTGTAAATAGCGCTTAAATCACCCAATTATCAGCGGGCAGTAAGCTGACCAGATATAACATGAGCTGCTATATACTGATGAGTTAAAGACATAACATAAAAAACAGTCATATGCGCTTAGTACAGACCAGTTCATTGGAACCAAACCTCTGGATGATTATTATTCCGAGTTACAAAAATTTATTCTTATAATGATTAATATTATTAATGTAACCATTCACACCGATTCTGTATTTCGTTCGAATCGGATTGCTTCGATCGAATACGAAATTTTGCATTCTGTAGCTCGATCGAGTTCGAGTTTTCCATACGAAAGCATCACCCGATCGAATTACAGAATGCAAATTTTTACATTCGAATCCGATTCGATCGAAATACAGAATAGGGGTCATTGTTTTCCGCTCGAAATTTCAGTTGGGTATTTACCCACCTTTGCAATTTTCGAGTGGTTAATGCCACCCACAGTTGACCACGGAAAAATAGATATGAATCTGTTTCTGTTATTGTTACTTATGTGACATCCAAAATACTCTATGGGGATTCCAAAACCAATCCTAGATAACATTGAGCATTATATGAAATAAATAATACTAATACAGCGTACCTATATTTCAGGTCATACCACTGGTTATAAAAATTGTGCACACAAAAATGGTGCAGAAAAACAACTCAATAGAAATGAAGAATTTATTGCTAAGATTCGTCGGTAATTTTCGTGAAGAGGAAATCAATCTTTTCTTAAACATGTCATTCGACTATTTTGAAAAACTTCTGAAATCCAATCCTCTTGCAACATATGAGAATATAAAGGCTAGTGAATATGATTTTGAAGAAGACCTACCTATACACCGGCTGCAAACTCTTATTAGATTTATGGACAGTATCCGCGAAGAGTTCGCGGGAGTAAAGAACAAGGAATTCAATCGCCATCTACTACACATTAAATTATGTATAGATTCTATTATTTTGAAAATTGAGCATACGAGGGTGAAGCAGTTAAAATCTGAAACTACTTTGAATATGGTGAATTTTTTCGAGCAATTTGATGTATACGAGTGGTCAGATGAAGAAATCGAAACTTTGTTTCACATTTATGTGTGGCCCTCACTGGACAAACTGCCTCTAGATTGTATTCATTCTCCTACCCCACTTCTGAAATTGTTTATGGCTTGGAGCAGAAATCCTCGATATTATCTTCTTTTGTCCAAGATAAATCCAAGCTCAACAGTGATTGCTACTTCTACTCCTTTAGTTAAAATCATAGATTTACTGAAAAGTGAAAAGGCTAGTGATAATATATGCCAGCAGATTTCGAAAATGATTACAAATATGATTACACTTGAATCAACGGAAAGCGATAGTAGTTTGCAGAAAATTTCAAGCACCCATCCGAGCGATGAGCTCGAGGCGTCAAACTTCAATCTAAATTTAGGAAGTCGTATGCTTCTACCATATTATAAAGATATTCTGGGACACATCCAAAAGAGTATGAAGCGCAAACGAACGATTAATAAGGATCATCTGCTTATATTATCTCGAGTAACAGAGTTCATCAAGGAGGAAGAGCTTTGTAATACTCTGGCAGACATGTTGTTCCCACTGGCAATTAGAAAGTTAACTCTACCAAATATTGATACGGAATCGATGCGTAATATTCATGCAGCACTAATCTCATTGCTAGGATTAGTTTCGAAGCCTGAACAACATATCAGATCAATTGGATTGCTTTTAGAGCGTGCTAAGGATCATGGTAAGTTGAATTGATATGACCGAGACAAAGAAAACAACTTAACTTATTCTATTGCATACATTTTAGTCAGTCGAAAAAGTATATGTGAGATGATTCAGCTGGTGGCATCAAAATCGGAGAAAACAGATCTCATACGATGTGCCTGCATAATTGAAGACATGAATGCTATGGACAAGCGTTGGCTTGAACAACCAGATTATAAGCGTCGATTAGGCGCATTTCGTAGTGTGGATCATCTAACTGAATATCAGGATACTATAGATATGAATCTTGTTATTTTATTTGTGCATCAATGCTTCCACCATTTGAAAGCGGACCAAGATCTTGCGATGCGTGGAAATGCGAATCATTATTTGCGGAAAATAATTATTAAAACTATAAAAATGCATAAAATTCAACAACAAGCCGACGTTCAGTATTTAGTTCAACGAGTAGTTTTAGTGGGCCTGATGAATGGCGTAAAGGATAGTAATGAAACTACAAGAAACGAAAGTGTTCAACTACTTGGTGACTTGAGTCGCGAATGTGCTGAATATCACCCTGTATTTAGTGACTTGCATTCGTTTACTAATAGTGCAGATCGTGAAGTAGACTTTTTTGATAATATGGTTCACCTACAGGTCCACCGTCACCGTCGCGCAATGATGCGATTTTGTAAAGTGATTAGAAACTTGGAGAAACTTCCGTCGAATCGAACGATGGTCGATTTTGTGTTACCGATTATGTCAATGTATATCTGCTCAGAGAAATATCGGAAAAAATCTAAACTTACTGAAGCCGCTGGAAAATGCATATCTATAATAGGAAGATTGCTGCCATGGCCTAGTTACAGAGCATTATTAAAGCAGTACTTGAACAAAATGAAAAACAATATCGAGTATCAGAAGCAATTGATAAAAATAGTTGTGTCTCTACTTGACAATTTTCACTTTGATTTGTCCAATGCGGATACAAATTGTTTACAGAACAATGTTGAATTGAATTGTACCAATCAAACAACAGAAGGAATAAGGTAAATTCTCTATACTTTTTTTCATAAATGCGTTTATTTCATAAGACAATATACATTAGTTTTACGCTATTATATTATATTTCGAATACCGTCACAACGGTTAGTATTTATAAATTACAATAATGAAGAAAACCATTCATTTTTGTATATACTGTACATGATCTTATAACTATTGCTGGTTCGTTTGTATAAATACATCACTTGTATTAAAAGTGAGATAGCTGGCTATTGGTTAAACTCTTCGAAGAAGAAGGAGGCTAACATAAAATTAAATTAAATTGAAGCTCCATTGGTTTCAATGAAATGATAAAGAAGTTTCATGTACAATAGTCTGAATAGTCTACCTTGGGTACGCAATGAATTTATTAGTTGAAACCTGACATCACGATACTCCACGTATATCCAAACACCATGATCAATATCACGAGAATCACGATAAACACCATGATCAATATCACGATATCACTATAAACCAGCCCCTTGAACCGTGCCTTTGACGATATTTTAGAAATATATGAGTAAATCCATCGACCCAGATTATCCTTACCCCAAGTAGCTTGCCAGCTAGCAAGTGTCCTTTGGCGGGATGCACTGTAGTGCTCGTTGAAGGCAATCGGCCGCTCATAAATTTCACCCTCAAGAACATCACATTTGGCTAAATTATCGACTCGACTAATATTATCGACCCGACTAATATGGAATCAAACCACACCCCGAGGTTGAAAGTTGACATTTGGGCGATCATTATTTCTATCATATGGAGCTGAAACTGAGCGGAATCATGCTTCCTTGAAAACACTGCCAGCTCTGTTTTCTACGCAGAGAACCAGCTCTGTTTTCTACGCATATGAACAGTCCAAACGGACATGTTATCTAAGTTATTTTGCAATGGTTTTTGCAGATTAAAAGCTTTGGGTCCAGTATCTGAAACCACACCATCATCTGCGAATTTTCTTAATGTGCATGGAGTTACTAGAGCTGTCAATGTCGTTTATTTAAAAATTATAGAGGAGCGAACTGAGGCATGAGCCTAGTGGCATACCAATGTAGCTAATTTTGAGTGTTGCCATGTGAAAAGTCCATGTGCTTCTCTGACAAAAAGATGTGCAAATAATTATTTATAACCACTGGAAGTTCATGTTGGAGCAGCTTGGCTGAAAGAACATCAGATGCGGTCATTAGTTAAACACGCCGTAAACGAATAAAACTATACTATATTAGACGCATAATAACAGAGATAAAAAGACTGACTGTCCAGTCGGTATAACGCCGGAAACGCAAGTGGCATCAGTTACTATCATCGCGTGAAATGTCAGTGACGAGCTCAGTGTTGCCATTCGTTGAGTACGACCGTGTTGCCAGAGAATTATTCCATTTTCCCCAACATCTCCCTCCTAGTAGCGTTGATACGAGGTAAACCGTTTAGGTCGTCTTCGGACTCGCGAAGAGCCCCAGGGTTAATGTACACTTGGTGTAACTGCCGTAACAGTCTCAGAAGTAGATGTGGTTGTAGCGGTTGACGACATATCTGGTAATTGCTGTTGACTGTCTGAAGTCTCAGGGAACGACGGTAACAATGACGGGGTTCTGGCAGTGTCACTGGTTAAAGCTGCTTTTGGTGTTATTTCAGATCGAGGGGTACTCGTTGTTGTTGTTGGTAATTCCCAGGCGATTCTTGTGCACAGTTCGGTGGAGGACGTAGAAGTTCCAAACACGTTCTAAGGCGTCGACCGAACATCACTTCCGATGGTGACAAACCATTCGGTGCTGATTGATTTGTTGTACTTCGATATGTCAGCAGAAATGTATACAATGCAGCGTTCATTGATCCTGATCCTCTCCCTTCTTGAATTTTATTAATTGCACGCTTGAAAGTATCGACGAACCGTTCAACCTGACCTTTTGATTGACGGTGAAACGGTGAGGTAGTGACATGATCGATACCGTTTTCAGTACAAAACTGCTGGAACTCAATACTGGTGAACTGGGTACCGTTGTCGGATATTAGCTTTTCTGGCATTTCCAGGCGTGCAAACAGGCCACGAAGAATATTGATCGTTGCTGTACTTGTGATTCGCCGTGTCTGTACAATTTCAGGCCACTTGGAGTAGGAATCGACGACTAGGAGAAAATATTCACCATCGATGGCAGGGAGACGATGATTTTGGCCAGGGTACTGGTGGAATATACGCTGGTGATTTGGCGGCTGCAGCGCAATGCACACACGTTCGAACACGTAGCTTCGGGCCACTGCTTTCATCTGTCCGATTCCTGGATGGCCTAGATGAATTTGGTTGAGACATCGCTTGCGAAGCAGCGAAGGTATTACCAGACGATCGTTGTATAGAATACACCCTTGCACTGTTGTAAGAGAATCTCGTTGATTGAAATAACGTTGTAGCTCGCGATCTACGTTGGCTGGTAGTGCTTTCGGCCAGCCCTCCTGAATGAATCGGTAAACCTTGCTGAGGACCGGATCTCTGTGAGTTCTGTCTCGTACTGTTCTGAAACTGAGAGGTAAAACGTCGAAGGATTTGGAAACTACTGACCTGACGTCTTTTTTTAAGTGTCATTGCTGCTATGACATAATCTTCATCGGGTTTTACATGGCGGTTGATTAGCCTTGATAGTATATCAGCATGCCCGTACTTGTCTGTAGTCACATACTCTATTTCAAACTTGTACATAAGTAGTGTGAGGGCCCAGCGCTGTAGATGGCTTGCAGTGTATACTAGAATACTCTTGGAAGAGCCAAAGATGCGTAGGAACGATGCGTGATCTGTTTGCAACCGAAATTTGCGACCAAACAGCATGCGATAAAATTTTGTAATCGCAAATAAGATGGCAAGTCCTTCTCGATCGATCTGGCTGTAGTTGCGCTCGGCGGGTGCTAGCGCTCTAGAAGCAGGCTGAACAACCTTGACCGAACCATCCGGAAAACGATGACTGATGGTCGCTCCAAGGCCAATCGATAACGCATCCGCAGAGACTATAATCTCCAGAGAAGGGTTGTAATGTGTTAAAAGCAGGTCAGACGAAAGAATTTGCTTGAATGTATTAAACGCACGATCGCATTCGGATGTCCATTTGAAGCAGGTAGATGTCTTCAGAAGTTCGTCGAGGGGGTAACGAAGAGAACGCATATTCGAAACAAATTTTCCATAATAGTTTATAGCTCCGAGAAACGAACGTACTCCGGACACATCAGTAGGAGCTGGCATCTTCTTAATCGCTTCGATTTTAGCAGGATCGGGACGTATTCCATGTTGATCCAGTAAGTGCCCCAAGTATTTAATTTGTTTACAGCCAAACGAGCATTTTTCTAATCGCACTGTGAATCCAAATTCTTGTAATCGTTGAAAAAGTGCGTTGAGGTTGTTCCAATGCTCTTCCTGAGTAGTTCCGCCAACTACGACATCATCAATGTAACCGCAAGTTTGCTTGAGATCAGCCAACATAGTACACCCAAACCTCCATTTACGTAACTTATATATGTATATATGTATTAATATACGTACGTATGTGTGCAAATATTTGAATTTCTTAATACATATAAATATTGGAGGAGTAAAAGCGATCATTTATATGTATAAATATATACACATATACGCAAACCAGTGAGTGTGTAAGCATACATACATACATACATATATAAGGTTCGTAAATGGAGGTTTGGGTGTATCCACTAGTTGCTGGAATGCTCCAGGTGCTGTTTTCACTCCGGGTGCTAGACGATTCACTTTATAAACGCCTCGATGAGTATTGATCGATAAAAGTGAACTCAACGCCTCGTCTACTTATGCTTATGCTGAATTATTATGCTGAAGAATTTACAATTAGCAAGTTTCACGAATATATCTTGCGGAAGCGGAAAGGGGGAACTGATGTGGTTGCAAAGCTTTGTTCAATCCGGTCGAGTAGTCCTCACAAATCCTAATTGCACCATTTGCCACGATTGGAGCATCCCACTCTGAGTAGTCGATAGGTGAGATGATATTTAATCTTTCCAGACGGTCTACCTCTTCGTCGACAGAGCGGTACATTGAATATGCAACTGGTCGCTTTGGACGAAACACTGGTATCTGGTTCGGTTTGAGATCTAGTTTCACCTTGGTCTTAAGGCAGCGACCAAGTGTTGAGCTGAACACGGAAGGATATTTTGCCTTGAGACGATTAACAATTGAGAATGTTGATTTTTCACTAATCTGACGGCAAAACGTATTCATCGGGACCGTGTCAAACTGGAACAATTCGATCAGGTCTAGTCCCAGAATACGTAGGTTTTCATTCACAACAAATAAAACTCTTTTTAGTCAAACCGTTCACTGTGATCATGCAATCAAACTCTGACAGTAGTTTGAGAGGATCACCTGATGCTGCTTTAGCACACACCGTTTGGAGTCTTGTTAATGGTTTTCCGAGTCTGTTCCAGGTCTGAAGTGAAACAACACTAATGTCTGATGCGGTGTCGAACTGTAATTTCACTGATACACCATTAAGGTAGCGCTTCGCCGTGGTCAAGTCGAAGCGAGACAACTCACTGCTTCCTCTTGCTTTGTCGCCGAAATTTCACTCTAAATTGCAAATTTCTCCAATACTAACCCGATTCACGAAAAATCAAAAACATACGATTGTAGGTAAATGATTTTACTATGCATTTGGCGAAAAATATTAGTTAGAAAGCTTTTCTTTCGCGAGATTTCGTGCGAGTTTTGTTAAACCTTTTGTTTTCTTTTTTCCATTTCTCGCTATAAACAACTCGCATATGTAGGGATGTGCTACGTTTTCAACAAAGCTTCAAAGCTAGTAGCGATGAAAATCATTACTGATTTCTGGTTCTACTGAAACATGAATAGAAATTATTTTACAAAGTAGTAACACTTACTTACATTTTCTACTCATCTATATTCAACGTTTACACAGAGAGAACGGACAACGAAAACAAAAGAAATGTTGTTAGCGTCTACCGCATGTGGCATTTTTCACACCCCAATGCATGCGTTGACATTGTGTGCGTGCGAAAGAATAAGGAAAAACTCATTTATTTTTAAAACTCGCACGAAATCTTTCGATAAAAACGTTTATCAGGCACAGTTTATATACGAATCGATAGAAAAATTAATTATCTAGAATCGTATGTTCTTGGAATTTCCGTTTTCTTTACCGTTTTCTCACAATTTTGGGTGAAGTGCGTGAAACCCCGGGATAGGCAGCGAACTCCCGTGACCACGGCGAAGCGCTACCTTAAGTTCAACTGTCACAAATTTTCTGCGTTCGTTTATTGAGTTCACTTTTACTATTTTGGTCTCCACTTTCACACTGTTTGTTTTACTCCTTTCTTTCTTCGAAGACGGCTTCGCTGTGCGACAATAGCCTTCTTTATGCCCGTAGCGATTGCATTCCGAACATTGATGAGTTTGGTATTGACAATAACGAGTATAATGTATAGCACCGCACTTCCAACAAGGGATTGGTGGTACTTTGCTACCTGCGTAGAATGATGCTCGCTTTTCATCGCGGTGCTTCGGAAATCGCTGTTGAGAACCACGAAATAATTGTTCCTGATTTTTCCGTGGAATTTCCTGAGATTGTTGCTGAAACCGCTGCTTCTTCCGTATTGCAATGATCGAGCTTCCGGCATTTTCGATCATGGCAGTATCATGCCGAAGAGTTAGAAGTCGTTGACATTCAGCTGATAACTGTTCTAGCGTGACGTCGGTCCTTTCTTCGATTCGAGTGAGCAACCTTGTACGGATTTCGCTGTCGGCCTCGTCTTTCAAACCGCAAACAAAGACTAAACATTTCAACTGCTCTTCCGTCATTTTGCTCAACTCGAATTCTACGCAGCTTTTATTGATTCGGCAACCATACGATACGTAAAGCTGTAGACAACGACAGCGCTTACTGACGGTACATTCCGTTGTACCAAATAAATTTCCGAGCTTGCTGATTGTTTCATCGAAAGTAAAATCACTAGCAGTTTTCGGTCAAATAAAGTTGTGATAGCGCTCATGTTCCGAAATTCCAAGCTTTCGCATTAATAACCTCACTCTTGCAGGTTAATCTAACCTCTCTGCGTCTTTCGAGAATAAATCTTTATAACGTGAAAACCATGCTTTGAAGGTTATGTTGTTTTCGACGTCATATCGGAACTCTTTTATATTTCCTACTAGCGAGTCGAGGACTGCTTCAGGGTTCACGGGTATATTCACCTGTATGTTACGTAGTATATTATCCTGCTGCTGGAGGAACACACGTTGCTGTTCGTGGGTTTGCTGCTGGTTTTGCAGGAGCTGATTAGTCACGAGCGACCAGTGCTGAAGCTATTGAAGAATCTGAACGATGATCATGTCTGTTGGTAAAGGCTGTGGATGATCAGAATCCACGCCGGACATATTCACTGGAGCTTGGTTCGGCATTGACATCACAAAACTTTTCCAATTACACGTGGATGACGCGATTTTTTTCCGGGCAGATTTTACCGCTAACTTGGACGAGAAAAAAAATAACTCACGCTCACGAATCTCGTCGCCACTGTTACGACGGTTTTTCGGGAGTAGCCGTGACCATGCGGTCATTAGTTAAACACGCCGTAAACGAATAAAACTATACTATATTAGACGCATAATAACAGGGATAAAAAGACTGACTGTCCAGTCGGTATAACGCCGGAAACGCAAGTGGCATCAGTTACTATCATCGCGTGAAATGTCAGTGACGAGCCCAGTGTTGCCATTCGTTGAGTACGACCGTGTTGCCAGAGGATTATTCCATTTGCCCCAACAGAAAGCAATTTGGATGTCAGACGAAAGGAATACAAGGCATTCAAACGTCTCTTTATTTCTATAGATGCTAAACTGGGTATCTGACAACAAGCCGTTCGTCTCGACCCAAGTGTCGAAACGTCGGAAGTCAAATATCCATCGGTTCGAGTATTCCTAATTCGTTTTTCTCATTGCGATTGCTTATTTCAGTGTTAGAGTGTTCATAGAGGTTTCTCTTGACGAACCGTCGACAAAATGGCTCCAATAGCTACATTTCTTGGTCCGGAGTATGCTCCTGTATTTGGTATCTAATGTCAAGATTTTCAAAATTCTGAGGAGTTCGTTTTCCCCGTTTTAGAAACGTCTTCCAAGCATTTTGTTTCGCATGTTCTGCATCGGAGCACTTTGTCCCACCAAGGGTTGGGAGGCCTTCTGTTAGTCGTTGGACCAGGAAATCGTTTGGTTTGGGCTTGTTATGTGGCCTCAAAAATCGAACCAATTTCATTAAACTTAAGCCACTTGAGACATTACTTCTGTATTTAATATAATCAATATTTTTTGTCAAATCATATGGTATATCAACTAAATTTGCAATGCAGTTGCTATTGCTAATTGAGATGATGAACGATAAATGATCGCTACCGTGTAAATCAGCAAAAAATTTCCAGGTGCAATCTAGTCAAATTGAAGTCGAGCAAAGAGATAAATCTATTTGGACGTTCAGGAGATCATGGGATCCGTGTCATGCTGCCCATTTTTAAAACTAACTTTTCCTTTAATGTTTATTTGACAAACAACAACTTCTATACTAGAACTTAAAGATCTTGATCTATGAATGGAATAGCATTTCTTACTTCCTAAAAGTACTTCATCATGCGGAGAGTCTCTGTCGAGATATATAATGTTAAAGTAATTAAAACTTAAAGCTATGTTTAATGTAAGCCATGTTTCGCACAAAGCAAATACATCACATTTTTGATTATGCAATAAAACTTTAAATGAATCAAGTTTTGGCTTGATGCTTCGACAATTTCACTGCAAGATTGAGTTGATAACTGCTTCAAAAAAGTTCTAGCTATTGGAAGGAATGCCGTTATGAGGGTCTTCAAGGGTTCAAAAATATTGAATGCTGCGAAAATTCATTCTGCAATATCTGAAAACTTCAGTAATCCTGTTGGTGATTGTGAAACGGAGCCCACTGGATTTTTCTTTTGTGCTAATTCTTGGGTTGGTTTGAGAATTTGATAAATCAGGGGGCACAGTTTTTGGTTTTTAATTTTTCTTCTTAGATTTAACACGGTGATCTTTTTTTGGAGGTGTAATTTTAGGTTCTTCGTTTGGTAATTTGGGGGAGGACTTCTTCCTCTTAACAGAACCTTGAGGAGTGACAAGCGATGTGCCTTCACTATTTTCATCAGAATCAGATTCCTCTGACTCTAGATTTGAAAAACCGTTTTCTATTTCGAGTGGAGGGACATAAATAACTGTTTTAAGCATTAATAACTATTTCCCTGATTTTTATTTAGGAATGAAAAAAATCACATATGTACTTAAAAGGTATATCTCCATCGTATATTTAAGCAGAGGTACAAATAAGCCCATTTTGCGCATGAAAATGTGAATCAAGATTTCCGATTATGAATCAAAAAATCGAACACCGTGAATTAAAATTAAAATTGCGATTATGTTTTAAATTGTGGAAAATGAAATTGAAGGCCTTTTCAAATTCTAAGTAAAACCAAAATTCATCTTATCAAAAAAAATCAAAATTAAAAATTCATTATAATATCTACAATAAATATGTGATATGAAAAGGTAATACTGACGTATGGTGATTTGTCGACAAAACGATTCAGTTACATGGCTCATGATTAAATCCTCTTTAAATAATTTTTACGTAAACAACATTGATGACTGTATCAACACATCTTGAACGCTAAGACAACTTGCCGACGACAGCGTTGTGTCTATTGTAGGACCCAAAGCTGCCGATCTCCAAGGACCATTACAAGATACTTTCTACAACTTGTCATCATGGGCTCTTCAAATGGGTATCGAGTTCTCTACGGAGAAAACTGAGCTGGTTGTATTTTCAAGGAAGCGAGAACCAGCACAATTACAGCTTCAACTAAGGGGTGAAACCATAGCTCAGGTCTTCAGATTTAATTATCTCGGGGTCTGGTTCGACTTCAAGGGCACCTGAAAACGATACTGTCTATAATGAAATATGGATGCTTCTGCTTCTGATCCGCTGCAAAGAATCCAGTATCGTTGTTTGCGTATTGCTTCAGGTGATTCTCGATGATTGATTCTCGAAGTGCTTGCGGGCGTCTAGCCGTTGAAAAATCGATTCTGGGATCTCTCATATCGATTGCTAATCCGATGCGATATCTTGAATCCGATGGTGATTGAAAACTTATAAAGGCTTGTCGAGCTCAATTCTCAGACCCGTTTTATGTCCTTGTATTTTGATTTCAAAATATCAATCCTTCTTCATATATTCCCAACCGAGCTCATTTCTTGGATACTTCGCATTACTCTATTCCGGGCAATGAAAAAGCAGACTCATTGGCTAAGGTGAGCGCATTAGAAGGTGATATTCACGAAAGACCAATCTGCTTCAATGAATTTTTCAGCATTTCTCGTTAGAAGACACTCGAAAGTTAGCAAGCTTCATGGAGCAGTGTGGACCTAGGACGTTGGCTATACTTTATTATACCAAAGGTATCGACGAAGCCTTGGTTTGAGGGGATGCAAGTGGATCGCGATTTCATTCGTGTGATGTCCCGACTTATGTCTAATCACTCCGAGATGGGTACGCATCTTTGGCGAATTGGCCTCGCTGAGAATGGTATCTGCGCTTGTGGCAATGGTTACCACGACATCGAGCATGTTGTGTGGTCATGTGCCCTGAATCGTTACGCAAGATTACATTTAAGAGACTTCCTTTGGGCCTGAGGTAGGCCACCCAATGTGCTGTTGCGAGATGTACTAGCAAGTCTCGATTACACTTATATGTACTCGATTTACATCTTTCTGAAAACTATTGGTTTATCAATCTAGTAACTGCTCCTCTTTATTTACATCCTTAACAGTTCACCTTTCCCCAAAATGCCATGTTGTACTGATTGGTTTATGGTAACCACACATCGGAAATTTTGAGCCAAAATGAAATGAAGATTACACGAAGACTTTGAAGTTATTACATTATTATTATCTGTTTTGTGTTATTGTATATTGTCTGAATGTGTATGTAACTATTTATTTTTTTTCATACTAACCTGGAGTAACCCCCAGTAACTCGGCTTCCTTTTTTCACATTAACCTTAAATTTTCTATAGTTTCAACATAATTGTATTCCCCACTCTTTAACTCTCCCACCAACCTTGTATGTGTATGTATATATGTTAAATAATAATTGTAATTATATTCTATGAAAAAATACAATACAGACTTTGGCACCTCTGAGCTAAAGCTATGTGCCATATAAAAAAAAACGATCTGAAAAAAAAAAATTGCAGATTTGGCATCTCTGCATGTTACTGACAATTTTTCACGATTTGTCGAAAAAAATGGGGTGTCGTTCGGTTACGACCTTGGGGTGCCGAAATCGGTTGACATTTTGAAAATGACAAAAAAATACTTCGATTGCGAAAATTTTGAAAGCATCCGTTATTAAATCACGAAATAGATCGATTTCACCTCATAAATATTCAATCCATTCACCTTTTCAATTGATGCTTTTCAATTTACGATATTATCAAAAAAGTAAAAAAAAAATTTTTTTGTTAATTTTCGCACAATTAAAATTTGTTTTGATCGCTGCAAAAAGTACAAGCGTCTATTCGCTTTAGTATTCGGCACAAAAAGAACGTGCTGCTATTACACACACATGACATTTGTCGGAATGACGCTATCTGCTTTCTGTCAAAAGTTACAGTGGGGTGCCGGCAACCGAACACCTTCTTCTACTATTTTGTAGAGTTTTGAATATTATTTTTAGCGGTACTACGTTTTTGGAATTCGGTCGTACATTTATTCGCCTTACGCCAGCGCCGCTTTTACGTACGCCGGGGGCAAGATTTTGGTGTGTGCCCCTAGTTAACTGAATGTCTTTTTTTGCTCGGTTGGTCCTGTCCGGGGCCCCCTAAGACCATGGGCCCGGAGCACATGCCCCCACCCTATGTAAAAGCGGCCCTGCCTTACACATATTTCTTTACAAAAATTGAAAATTACGCTCCAGCACCGAAAAAAGAATGAACGTGCTCCTGTAGAAACGACAAACCAAAAACACCTGTAATTGCATCGGCACATGAGTAACCTAATACTCCGCTATAATCACTGTACATGTCGCCACTGTGCATAATAGTCTTTTCAGAAAAGTCACTCAGCCCACCAGCCCCAATCTCCCATATATCTCGTCACTTTCCACATTCACTATATATCTCACAACACTACACACTCAGCTACAGCACTCATACCAACAGACTGATACCGTTTTTTGTTTATTTTGTTTATTTGTATAAATAGTACCATATGACATATTTTGTCTTAATGAAAGAGAAATAAAAATAATGACTAAAAACTTAAAGCTAATTATTATTCACAATGTGGAATTGGTTAAGCAATCGTTGACGAAACAGAACAGGTGACACATTAAAATCAAAAAGATGAAAAAATTCGTTGAACCGCATGCAGACTATTCGAAAAGGTTCGTGCTGTCCATACACTCTGTTCCTCGGATCTAGGAGCAGAATGCTCCGCTGGCGAAGTGTTCTTTCAGGTGCGTAGATATTGAGTTGCATAAGTAAAGTGGGGCTATCAATGTCCCCCAACAGTAGTTTAGCAGCGAAAGTTGCTTGAGCGGCTATACGTCGTAACTCCAATGGCTCGATATTCAAAAGGCGGCACCGATCTTCGTATGGCGGTAAATTTACAGGGTCTCGCCACGGTAGCAAACGCAAAGCATACCGAACAAATCTTCTTTGAACAGCCTCAATCCTGGCGATCCAGTGAGCATGGTAGGGGCTCCATACTACAGCGTTTGACTATAATATTGAACGTACAAGTGAACAATATAATGATCTTAGACATAACGGGTCCCGAAACTCTTTAGCAACCTTAATGATAAAACCAAGTTGACGGTTAGCCTTTGCTAAAATATTGTCATAGTGGAGTCTGAAGGTAATTTCACGATCCAATGTGACGCCAAGGTCCTTGATGCTTTCTACTCGCGTCAGTGACCTTCCCGAAATTCCGTAATCGTACAGAATAGGATCCGATTTCCGATGAAATGATATGACACAGCATTTCTCGATACTCAAGCATAAGAAATTTTGTGAGCACCAATCAGCGAATTTTTGTATCATTTGTTGTAGTTCAAAACAGTTCTCGAGATTCTTGATGACTTTCAGAATTTTTGCATCATCTGCATAAAACAATCTGCATTCCGGTGGTAACAGAAAGGAAACGTCGTTTATGAAGATCAAAAACAGTAATGGACCAAGATTGCTTCCTTGCGGAACTCCAGACTGATTTGAGAATATATCTGAAGTTGAAGATCCACCAGTCTACGCTCGTCTGTGAGACGCCCAGTCGTTCTAGTTTAGACAGAAGTATTCCGTGATCCACTCGATCGAATGCAGCCTTAAGATCCATATACGCTGCATCGATTTGCAATCCAGAGTCCATGTTCTGAACACACTTTGAGGTGAATAACATAAGGTTCGATGATACCGAGCGTTTTGGGTAAAAACCATGCTGCTCGTAATCTATATAGCTTTTACAGCTAGCAAATAGTAGATCATTCACGATTATTTCAAATAGCTTAGAGCAAGCACACAAAGACGTAATTCCACGGTAATTAGAAATGTTGCATTTATCGCCTTTTTTGTAAACTGGGAATAAATATGAAAACCTTCATCGTAAAGGAAACTCACTTCGCAGAGTAGAAATGTTAAAAAGCCTAGCTAACGGATAACTCAGAGAATTCGCACAACGCTTCAGCACAGATGATGGAATACCGTCGGGGCCAGCAGCGAATGACAGCTTTAGTTTGTGCATGGCTGTAACTACCATCTCCTCTGTTATGAGAGGAAAGTTGAAGCTAAACATGTTATGCGGTACACAAACTGTGGCTTCTTCTATTTGGTTCGATGTAGCAGAAGCGTCGTGAAATGCACGCTCAAAGTGGTGTGCGAACAAATCACATTTCTCCTTTTCGAGGCGGGTTGTTTCATTGGCCAGATACATAGTGTGCGGAAGACCAGTTTCTTTCCTCTTAGAATTAACAAATGACCAAAAAAGTTTTGGGTTTCGGCGAAGGTTCATTCCAATTCGTCTTATGTGACGACGATATAAAAACATATTGTAACGGCGATATCGACTAGTAGCTATGCCTAATTGATGCTTGAAATACTGAGATCGAGAACTGCAGTACTTCCGGAGAGTTGAAGATCGTACACGCTTGAGTGCGCGCAAATGTGGGTTAGACCATGGCGGTTTCTGAGGAGGGCGGCTAGCAGGAACAACATGGGAAACAACGTTTCCTACAGCCTCGCAAAAATAATCAACTGCGTCATTGATATTAGTAGTCGTTTCAATAAAATGCCAATCAAGATTCGAAAGCAGATCGTTCATCTCAACGTAATTAGCTCGGCGGAAGTCAAGAGAGTGCGATTGAGATGGCTCGTCAAACTCAATTGGTGTAGATATCCTGAACTCAACAGCAAGTGCAGGGTGGTCAGCATCAAGGTCAATGAGTGGCTCAGCTGGCGAGAATACGGTAGTGACCGGTAAAGCGATTTCATTCGCGAGAATCAAATCTAACAAACGTTCGTTTCGATTCAAAAATGTGTTGATTTGAGTGAATCCATTCAGGTTGAACCCATCGAGTAGAGTGCAGCAAGCAGTTGGAATTTGTGAAAGTAATGATTCGACAATAGGTATTCCTCCTTCAGGAAAGCGCCAACGCAAACCAGACTGATTATAGTCACCGAACAGTAGGGCGGGAGTGTGAGGGTTCAATCGGGAGGATATCGAGCTCAACGACTCTATGTGATCATTGATACTCACCGGGTCGGTTCTACGGTCGGGAGGCAGGTAAATTACTCCGATACTTAACGTATTTCGTGGAAGTTCGATTAAAACCCACAGTTGTTCAAGTGCTTTAGAGATGATTGTCTGGTCAATTGAACTGTTTAATTTGTTCGATACTGCAATCAGCACGCCTCCACCCTCTCTTCACAGAGAGCGAGCCTACCCGAGCATCTGTTCCCCATGTTGGTGTGGCTCGAAACAGCGTCTGTTCTCCATGTTAGGAGCGGCTGATTACCGTCCTTGTGTCAGTGTGGGACTCTAAACAGTGCTGACACGATGGCCCTCCGGCGAGACAGGAGGTTGGTGCAGGCCTAACAAGCCGCCCGGAAAACATATGTTACGAACGATCAAGAAGGAAATACGACTCGGAATAATCGGCAAAGACCTACGCAACGAACAAAGGACTTCGATTGGAAGCTTGGCACATGGAACTGCAAATCGCTTGGCTTCCCACGATACGACGGAATGCTGCATGATGAGCTTCAAATCCGCGGCTTCGATGTCGTAGCACTGCAGGAACTTTGCTGGACGGGACAGAAGGTGTGGAAAAGTGGGCATCGAGCGGCTACCTTCTACCAGACTGTGGCACAACCAACGTTCTAGGAACGGGATTCGTAGTGTTGGGCAAGATGCGCCAGCGCGTGATTGGGTGGCAGCCAATCAGTGATAGAATGTGCGTATTGAAGATCAAGGGCCGTTTCTTCAATTACAGCATCATCAACGTGCACTGTCCACATGAGACGTGACCCGATGACGAGAAGGAAGCATTCTACGCGCAGCTGGAACGAACCTACGACAGCTGTCCACGGCGGGATGTAAAACTCGTCATCGGCGACATGAATGCTCAGGTAGGCCGGGAAGCAATGTACAGACCCGTGTTCGGGCTGGAGAGCCTGCACGCGGTAACAAACGACAACGGTCAACGATGCGTAAACTTTGCAGCCTCCCGAGGAATGGTAGTTCGAAGCACCTTCTCCCCCCGCAAAGATATCCACAAAGCCACCTGGAGATCACCTGATCAACATACGGAAAATCAAATCGACCACGTTCTCATCGACGGGCGATTCTTCTCCGACGTCATCAATGTCCGCACTTACCGCAGTGCCAACATTGATTCTGACCACTACCTTGTCGCGGTTTGTATGCGCTCAAAACTATCGACGGTGCACAATACTCGTCGCACAGGAACGCCGGAACTCAATCTCAAGCAGCTACGTAGCATTCGTACTGCAGAGGAATACGCGCAACAACTGGAGTTAGTGCTACCAACGGAAGAGCAGCTTGGCGCGGCGATTCTTGAAGACGGCTGGAGGAACATAAGGTCCGCCGTGAGTAGCACTGCTACAACCGTTCTAGGTACGAGGTTATCGAATCGAGGAAATGACTGGTTTGACGGCGAATGTCAGCAGTTGGTCGAAGAGAAGAATGCAGCAAGGGCGAGGATGCTGCAACACCGCACGAGGGCGAACGAGGAACGATACAGACAGGCACGGAACAGACAGAACACTGTTTTCCGGAGAAAAAAGAGCCACCAGGAAGACCAAGATCGCGAAGCGATGGAACAGCTGTACCGCGCGAATGACACACGGAAGTTCTATGAAAAGGTGAACCGCTCACGTAAAGGCTACACGCCACAGACCGAAATGTGCGTAGATACCAGTGGTAACCTTCTCACGAACGAACGTGAGGTGATCGACAGATGGAAGCAGTACTATGACGAGCATCTGAATGGCGAAGCACAAGATACAGAGAACGGTACATGAATCAATCTGGGTGCACGCTCAGCCGACGACAGATTCCCAGCCCCTGATCTGTCGGAGATAATTGTGGAGATCGGCAAGCTGAGAAACAACAAAGCCGCGGGCAATGACCAGTTGCCAGGCGAGCTGCTCAAACATGGAGGAGAGGCACTGGCTAGAGCGCTGCACTGGATGATTTCTAGGATTTGGGAGGAGGAGATTGTACCGCAGGAATGGATGGATGGAGTGGTATGTCCCATCTACAAAAAGGGCGATAAGCTAGATTGTTGCAATTACCGCGCAATCACATTGCTGAACGCCGCCTACAAGGTACTCTCCCAAATCCTTTGCCGTCGTCTATCACCAATAACTACGGAATTCGTAGGGCCGTACCAAGCGGGATTTACTGGAGCCCGTGCCACTACGGATCACATATTCGCGATAAGACAAGTACTCCAGAAGTGTCGTGAATAAAACGTACCCACGCATCACCTATTCATTGACTTCAAAGCGGCATACGACACAATCGATCGAGAACAGCTATGGCATATAATGCACGAATACGGTTTCCCGGATAAACTGACGCGATTGGTGAAAGCAACGATGGATAGAGTGATGTGCTACGTCCGAGTATCTGGGACGCTCTCGAGTTTCTTCGAATCTCGGAGAGGGCTACGCAAGGTGATGGATTTTCTTGTATCTTGTTCAATATTGCCCTGGAAGGTGTGATTCGAAGAGCGAGGATCGACACGAGTGGCACGATCTTCCGAAAGTCCGTACAACTTTTTGCTTCGCTGACGATATTGATATTGTGACACGTAACCTTGAGAAGATAACGGAAACCTACATCGGACTGAAAGCTGAAGCTAGGCGTATCGGACTGGCCATAAATGCGTCGAAAACAAAATACATGAGAAGAAGAGGCTCTAGACAAGAAACACTACGCCTCCCACCACGAATATTGATAGATGGTGGCGATATCGAGGTGGTTGACGAGTTCGTGTATTTGGGGTCACTGGTGACCGCCGATAATGACACCAGCAGAGAAATTCATATACGTATTTTGGCAGGGAATCGTGCGTACTTTGGACTCAGAAAAACCCTCCGATCGAGAAAAGTACGCCACCGCACGAAATTGACCATCTACAAAACGCTAATTAGACCGGTTGTTCTCTATGGCCACGAGACCTGGACTATGTTGGCAGATGACCAACGCGCCCTCAGTGTTTTCGAAAGAAAGGTACTGAGGACCATCTATGGCGGAGTGCAGATGGAAGACGGAACGTGGAGACGGCGTATGAATCACGAATTGCAACAGCTGCTAGGAGAACCACCCATCGTACGGACAGCTAAAATCGGACGTCTACGGTGGGCTGGGCATGTCATAAGGATGTCGGACGACAGCTCAGTGAAAATGGTTCTTGAATCTAATCCGACTGGTACAAGAAGAAGAGGAGCGCAGCGAGCAAGGTGGATCGATCAAGTGGAGGGTGATCTCAGAAGCATCCGTGCCTTGAGTGGCTGGCGACGAGCAGCCGTGGACCGAGTTATGTGGAGACGTATGCTTGATACAGCAAAGGACACCCCAGGCCTATAGCTGTTAGGTAAGGTAAGTATGAAATCCCAAAAAAAACTAAATTTAGAAGGTATCACGGTGCTGTAGATAGAGCTTCCACATCATTCTTTATTACCAGTAGCTATGATTCATGTACTGGAGTGTACTTACAAAGCTTCGATACGTCTCTCTATTCGACATTGGATTTTTTTTTTTAGTTTTGGGGATAACTATTATCCATTGGCGTGTGGCAAAGTTTCGCTTCAACTGCTACGTAAACTAATGGAGTAGATTTCAAGCTCTTCGTTAATATCTATACCTAGGAAGTATCAAGCCTTTCCTAGATCCGAGATTTCAAAAAACTGCTGCAATGCGCGGTACGTTTCATAGATCATTGATTGAGTTGATGCTGCCATTAACATGTCATATACATAGATAAGAATGTAGACTTTTCGACCATTCGATATCGTCCTAAAGAAAAGGCATTGGAGCTCAGCTGAAATCCTAGCTTCATTAAAACCTCCGAAAGTTTCTCGTTCCAACAGCGAAATTGTCAAAAACATATTTTTTCATCAGATTTTATCATTTGAAAACCTTTCGTTTTATTTGACGTTTTGTTATTTCGACATTGACAAGATCTCTCGTTTGATTTTTAACATAACATTGCATGGCATGAGTCCAAAATTGTTTTTCTGGCGATTTTATGACTTCTTCATACGTAGCAGACTCTACCACAGAGCTCATAACAACGCCCAAAACATAATCTACCAGTCTAGCAGGTTTCATATCCCTCGTTTGTCGATATGGTAACAGTTTCTTAAAATTTTCACCGCTTTGCTACCCCTGAACTGTTGCATCTTCGACCCTATTGATATCGTCTTCAGCATTAGCATCAGAATAATCATCCTCCGAAACAATGTCCTGTTTAGGTAATTATTTATCATGCTTTGGTTTGAATCCTTGCTTTACTGTAGGTAGGAAATTTCTATCTGAGACGATCTGTTACTCACTCGATGAAAGTTGCATCTCTGCTAACAGTAATCGTATCCGTATCACGATTGAGAACTTAGCCAACAAAAGTTAATTTCTTTAACTTGAAATCCAGCTTACTTCGCTTCACTGGTGGTATGTTAACCGTTGTGCACTCGAAAAAAAAAACACCTTTAACCACCCGAATGGGTACCCGGGTACCCATTTTTTTAAATCGCTGTAAGTTGAGCATTTTTCAACCGATTGAAGTAATTTTAGCACTGTTGGATTCAGGAACTTAAGCTCTTTGGGATTGGTACCCATAAAGATGGACATGGTGCTCCTGGTTCCCAGGAACCCGGATATCCTAAATGAGTTCCGACATCGAGGCATTTATACACGGATTTCACGTATTTTTGTAATCTTATCTAAGAATTGCTATATGAAATCAAGTGCTATGCTGAGTTGTTATGTTTATATATTTCAGGGGGCATCCGTTATGTACGTAACATAAAATTTTGAATTTTTCTACCACTCCTTTCCCCCTTTGTCGAGCATTTCTCAATCTTTTCACCATGTATTGTCACGTATTTTTGAAACCTCTCCCCCCTAAACGCGTGACGTACTTTATGTATGTTCCCTTATATACTTCACTTTCTTATCTTCAGTTTGAAAATTATTATGTACTTCAGGCCTATTGCGAGGAGCACGCAATACAATTTTTAATTCTGGCAACAAACATTTCGAAACATCACGAAGTTACTTCCCAAACAGTTTCGTTCTCATTTATATTTCCTTTTTTTCGTTCTATGAGAGTAAGTCCAGAATAGGCCAACTACCCTTTAGATGACGTCATTTTTCTACAAAAGGTTCATTTTGGTACGGCCTTTCTCAAATAGCTGGTTTGGAAAAGTTTCAAATTAGTAAATGACATTTATGGTGGAAAACACAAGTGTCGGAACATTCTACGGAAATCCGGATTAACGGGAACCAGAAGAACCTACTACAGCAATATACACGGCCATCGAAAAGTGGATAAATTTCTGAATTTACCCGTACTGAAAAAATTCAAATCGGATGGAATTTGCCTTAGTTACAAGCATTTTTATTTGTGGGTACCCGGGTACCCATTCGGGTGTTTACGTAATAAAAAAAATTTGAGCCCCCCCATTCGACCCCCCTTACTGTAAAATGAAAAGTCAAAGCATGAGAAGTTATGGTCCAACTAGTTCTTGGAATTGACCGAATTGCAGAATCTTAGTTTAAACCTAACTCAGAAATTTCTTATTTTGAAATTCGAAAAGGTACCCGGGTACCCATTCGAGTGCATAAGGGTTAACGAACGCATCGCTACCGAACACACGTAGTTGTTCCAATGCCGGTTTTGTCCCGTACCACCTTTCATACGGTGTGCAGTCAATAACACTAGTAGGCAATCTGTTTTGTAAAAATGCTGCCATTCGAACAGTTTCTCTCGGTTACTTTTTCTCCATGCATGCGTTTAGTAGCATGCATGCAGCCATCATTTGGAGAGAGCGGTTTTGCGTTCTTTTACTCCGTTGGATTCCGATGAATACGCTGTGGTATATTGAGCCACAATACCCTCCCTGACATAGAAATCATTTAAGGTTTTATTTATGGACTCATCGTCACTGTCAGCTCTAATGTCCTTTGGTTTTCGTCCAAAGTAATTTTGGCAGAAACGTACAAAAACTTTAACTTTATCCTTAGTTTCTGATTTCTCCTTTAGCAAATAGATGACGACAAAATTTGCTATAATTGTCGATCAAACTTAAGAAATACCGATTACCACTTGGCGTTATAGTGTTAACAGGACCACACAAATCGGATTGAATGAGATCCAAAATATTTGTCGTCTTTCTGTCCACTACACATGGTAATGGCTTACGCGCCAATTTTCTTTCGAGGCAGGTTTCACACACCTCATCTCTTTTGCATTCGGTCATAACTATACCACTTTCAAATTGATCTTTGAACTCTTTATTCACTGCATCTATATCCCTGTTACCAAACCGCCGGTTAGGGAAATCCGGTAAGCTGGAGATTTTTAGCTGGCAAAATAGGACACTGCTTGCTATTAATCAACATTTAAATTATATATAATTTAAAATACATGGCTATAAACATTCAAATCAATACGTAGAAATATTTGCCATCAATTGGTGAAATAATTTTACTGATTAAAACTAAACTAACTGAGCTGTAAGTGTTCAAAAGCTGACCACATTTCTACTTGTATTTACTCTTGAATTTCTAATTTTCACCCCTCTATAAAAAACAAAGATGTGTTCCACATAAAAAAAAAGAGAAGAATAACAACCTTTCTTCCCAAATGAACCTAGACGGAACCACTGGAAGTAAAAGCACTGAAATTTGCAATTTATTTGCAAACTTTTTCCAAGAAATATATACATCATATACTGAGACATACCGTGAACGTGACAACATTTCCTTCATACCGGAGCTTTCTAATGACATCAGTGTCAATCAATTATCAAAACAGGAAATATTCACTGTACTTGAAAACCTCAACGCAACCTAACACTATAAAATTATTATATACAACTTATGTCAGGCCATAACATAGTATTGAACCTATGTACCTCCGTACACGAAGAACGCATCGAATCTGTCCCAAAACAATTTCTACTGTATGCGCTTCGTAGACTAAACTGGACTACATTTCCTCTTCCATCATATAAGGCGCGTTGTATGCTGATAAACTTACAAACACTCGAAGAACGCCGCAAAGCTACAATGATTTATTTTATCAACGTAATTATTTCTCAACGAGTACAATCTGAATCATTCCTTTCACAACTAAAATCTACCATGTCAGAAGTCGTCAAATATTATCGAAAAAAATAAAACAAATTGTGCCAAAAATAATCCTGTTAATCAAATTATGCGCTTTTATAACTAAAACCACCAAAAAATGGATTGATGCAGGCAACAAAATAGAACTTGAAACCAAATAGTAGAAATAATGTATGCCATATAAGAAACCATTGTAACTTTTTTTGTCTGTAGTCTACATTTGTTTGACGAATAAATTAATAAATAAATTTTGATTTCACAAGTTCGACGGACATATCGGATGAGCTTCACGTCGTTCTTTACGACAGAGGAACAGAGACACAGGCAACAAGGTAGATTTAATTTAACTTAAATTTTTGGCTATACAATCACTGCAAAAACCGACTTTTGAACCGAGGCCCGAATTCGAATCAGCTCGACGAGCTGAGCAAATGTGTGTGTCAACAAGAAGGATTTAATTTAATTTTTGCCTTTCTCATATAGAAAGACTATACAATTACTGCGAACCGAGACCCGAAGGGCCGAATGTCAAATACCATTCGAATCAGCTCGACGAGATAAGCAAATGTCTGTGTGTGTGTGTAACTTTTCTCGGTGATGGCTGAACCGATTTTCACAAACTTAGATTCAAATGAAAGGTCTCACTCTTCCATACAAAGCTCCTGAATTTCATTTTGATCCGACTTCCGATTCCGGAATTACAGGGTGATATGCACCAAAAATGTGAAAATAATGTCACTAACTTTTCTCGAAGATGGCTGAACCGATTTTTACAAACTTAGATTCAAGTGAAAGGTCTCATCATAGTCCCATACAAAGTTCCTGAATATCATTTAGATCCGACTTCTGCTTCCGGAATTACAGGGTGATATGCACCAAAATTGTGAAAATAATGCATTAAAAATGTGAAAATAAAGTCACTTACTTTTCTCAGATATGGCTAAACCGATTTTCACAAACTTAGATTCAACTGAAAGGTCTTGTAGTTACATACAAAGTTCCTGAATTTCATTTGAAGCCGACTTCCGGTTCCGGAATTACAGGTTGATATGCACCAAAACTGTGAAAATAATGTCACTCACTTTTCTCGAAGATGGCTGAACCGATTTTCACAAACTTAGATTCAACTGATAGGTCTCACAGTCCCATACAAAGTTCCTGAATTTTATTTGGATCCGACTTCCGGTTCCAGAATTACAGAATGATATGCACCAAAACTGTGTAAATAATGTCACTCACTTTTCTCGAACTTGGATTCAAATGAAAGGTGTCATAGTCCCATACAAAGTTCCTGAATATCATTTATATCCGACTTCCGCTTCCGGAATTACAGGGTGATATGCACCAAAAATGAAAAAAAATGCATTATAAATGTGAAATAATATCACTCACTTTTCTCAGAGATAGCTAAACCGATTTTCACAAACTTAGATTCAACTGGTAGGTCTCACAGTCCTATACAAAGTTCCTGAATTTTATTTGGATCCGACTTCCGGTTCCAGAATTACAGGGTGATATGCACCAAAACTGTGTAAATAATGTCACTCACTTTTCTCGAAGATGGCTAAACCGATTTTCGCAAACTTATATTCAAATGAAAGGAGTCATAGTCCCATACAAAGTTCCTGAATATCATTTATATCCGACTTCCGCTTCCGGAATTACAGGATGATATGCACCAAAAATGTGAAATTAATATCATTTAATTTCCTCGAAGATGGTAGAACCGAGTTTCACAAAATTAGATTCAAATTAAAGGTTTCATGGTTCCCAACAAAGTTCGGGAATTTCATATGTATCCAACTTGATAGGCTGACATGCACCAAAAATATGGAAATAGTGCATTAAAAATGTGCACCGATTTTCGCAAACTTTTCATATATAAGATCTTATGGTCTCATACAAAGTTCCGGAATTTCATATGGATCCAACTTCCGGTTCCGGAATTACAGGGTGATATGCATAAAAATGTGAACATAATGCACAAAAAATGTGAAAATAATGTCCCTCACTTTTCTCAGAGATGAAAGTACTTAAGATGTCATAAGAATATCCCAATTTTCATTCGGATCAAATCCCTGGTTTCGGAGATAGGATGCTCAGATGAAAACGTCAATTTTAGGAATACTTTGTTCATAAGCTACCTTTTTATATTGGCTAGTGATTTTCTCTAGTTATCAGACCATGAGAATCTATAACCAAACAAACCATTGATAGTCCCATAAATGATTTGCTAAATATTATCCAAGTCCGACTACCGGTGCATTTTTTCCCACAATCAAATCGTCATAGAGAACCGTAAATAAATTTGTAGTTCATGTTAGTGTATGGTTGAATGAACCGAATGTCACTATTCCGATATCCTGCTTTTGGTTTCGGAAGTACCGGCAATAATAATCAAATATGTGTAGTAGTCTTTTTATTGAACTTTAAATAACAAAGCAAAACAGATAAATTTGGTCGCACTGAATCTACCAATGTAACGCCATTACATTCTGAGATTCTAGTTCCGGTCGAGATAGTGTGAGAGTGTGTGTGAGAGCTTGAAAACAAGTGTAGCATGATAGGGGAAAATAACTAAGAAGCCAGACCGGCATTGTATTGTTAACCCGCAACGCGTGCAGACGAGAAAAGTTTACGCTCTAATAAAAGTATTTAGAAAAATAGACTCGTGTTTTATTCTGTTACATATGATAAAATGGAGCTCACTTCACTTTCTCACATATGATTGAATAGATTTTCACTAACTTAAATTAAAATGTAGTGTATCAATTTAGTACTATTATGAAACAGAAATCTTCAAAACTATTTTCTGAACTTTTGAAATTGTAGTATTTGGGGGAATTTCTGCTGTAGTATACAGGAGAAAATGAAAATGAGAAGGGCATCATTACACCACTATGTGGATTAAAAGAGGTTTTTATTTCTCTTATAACTGAAATTTTACTATACATTTCATTTTGATATTATTAATCTACGAAAAAACCAGTTAATGTAAAATATGATCTCATGGAGGATCATCCGAATCCGATTCCGGATACTAGTAAGAGCTTAAATACATCACATCACATTCCTCTGAAGTTGTAGAAATCTCTAAAGTTAATAGCGATAAAATTCGAGTTGTTAACGATTTGAAACAGGCAAACGAAATAGTAGCCTGTGAATTATTCGTTATTGAATATCGAGTTTACATTCCATCGAAGGATGTGAAAATTGACGGTGTTGTCCCTGAAGCAAGTCTGACAGCCGATGATTTACTTAAAAATGGAGTTGGTCGTTTCAAAAAATCCATGCTTGAGGGAGTTAAGAAACTCGAGTGCAAGCAGTTGTACTCAGCATCTATTGTTGATGGAAATAAGTCTTATCGTCTCTCAGATTCGTTTCGAGTAACATTTGCCGGATCTGCGTTGCTTAGCCATGTTTATATAGATAAAATTCGTCTTCTTGTTTTAGTTTTTCGTACCGCTTGTTATGAATTGCACAAACTGTAGAAAATTCGGCCATACAGCAACTTATTGTAGGAAAAAGTCTAAATGTATGAAATGTCAAGGGCCTCATAGATATTGAAAAAATCAAATGTCAAGGGCGATGAAGATATTGAAAAATGTGTTTATTGTGGGGAGAACCCTCATGATCTCTTAGCAAGCGCTAAATTTAAGTTCCGTGAAGACAAAATTATGCTTTTTTTGAAAACACGGCCTAAGCGCACATATGCAGAAATGCTTCGAACAGTTATTGATGTCCCTCCACTCGAAACAGAAAACGGTTTATCAAATCTAGAGCCAGAGGAATTTGACTGATGAAAATAGTGAAGGTACTTCGTTTGTTACTTCTCAAGGTTCTGTTAAGAGGAAGAAGTTCTCCTCCAAATTACCAAAAAAGACACCTATAATTACACCTTCAAAAAAAGATCCCCGTGTTTAATCTAAAAAGCCAAATTTAAAACTAAAAGCTGTACCTCCTGGTTTGTCAAATTCACAAACCAATCTAAGAACTAGCACAAGAAAAAACAATGATCCAGTGGGCTCCGTTTCACATTCACCAAAAGGATCACTGAAGTTTTCAGAAATTGTAGCATGGAATGGCGAAATGTTATTCTGCGAAATGACCCTTTCGGCGAAACGGCTTTCGGCTAAATCACCCTGATCCGTTTCAGTTACTGGACCCAAAGCTATTGATCTGTAAAAACCATTGCAAGATACCCTAAATAACTTGTCCGTTCATCTTGGTATCGAATTCGCTATGGAAAAAACAGAGCTGGTTGTCTTTTCAAGAAAGCATGATCCCGCACAGCTTTAGTTTTATATGATGGGAAAAATTATCACGCAGGTTTTGACTTTCAAGTACCTCGGAGTGTGGTTTGATTCCAAATGCACGTGGGGAGGACACATTAGATAACAATATGCCAACAAAGAGTAAATTTTTTTCGAACAATCTTGGTGGGGTGCTCATCCGGAAGATCTGATAAAATTGTATCAGACAACGATACTTTCAGTGATGGAATTTGAATGCGTTTATTTTCGTTCCACTGCAAACTCTCATATTATCAAATTTGAGCGAATTCAGTACCGTTGTTGCCTTAGGCTGCATGCATTCGACACATACAATGAGTTTTGAAGTTCTGGCGGGAGTTCTTCCATTGAAAGATCTTTTTTGGGAGCCTTCATCACGCCTGCTGATAAGATGTGAGGTACCGAATTCCTTGTTTATTAATAACTTCGAAAAGCTAGCCGAACGTCAATCTCAAACAAGATTCATGTCAGTATATTTTAACCATATGTCACAGGAAATCAACCCTTCAAGATATATTCCTATCCGTGTCAGCCTCCTAAATGTTACTGACTCAACGTTATTTTTCGACACACCCATGCAGCGCGATGTGCGTGGAATCCCGGATCACCTACGCTTGATGGAAATCCCAAAAATATTTTCAAGTAAGTTCAGGCATATTGACTCTGAGAAAATGTTTTGCACGGACGGATCACGAATTGAAGAGACTACTGGGTTTGGTATGTTCAACAAAAATGTTTCGGTCTCATTTAGCAGCAGCAGCTCATTATAGCTTGAGTGTAATCGTCGCTTTATCTCCATACCATGATTTTCTCTTCACAGATAGTCTGAGTGCAATTGAAGCCATTCGCTAAAACGCTGCTGGTAAATAAAACAATACCTGAACGACACCTGAGGGTGAAATTTATGAGAGACCGATTGCTTTCAACGAATTCGATAGCGCGTCTCACCAAAGAACACTTATCAGCTGGCAAGCTTCTTGGGATAAAGATGATCTGGGTCGTTGGATGCACTCAATTATTCCTAAAAAAAATCTACAAAGGCATGGTTCAGGGGACTGGATGTGAGTAGGCAATGGCGTACCGAGGAAATTTGGCACCCGGGGCAAAATAAGAGATTTGCCGATTTGCCGCCCCCATAGTTGGTTTAGCTGAACTCTATCTCCGGAAAGATTATTAGAACGAGCAAAAAAAAGGTCCCAAGGATTAGTTTGCCGTCCACCTTAAAACGTTGCGCCTGGGGCGAGTGCCCCCTTCTTCGGGATTTCATTCGTGTGATGTCAAGACTCATGTTCAATCATTACACGTTAAATGCACATCTCCTTCGAACTGAACTTTCCGAGACTAATCATTGTGCTTGTGGCGAAGGTTATCGCGTTATTGGTCATGTCGTTTGGACATGCGTGGAGTATTGTAATGTCAGATTTCAACTAATAAATTCTTTGCGTACTCAAGGTACACTATCCAATGTCCCAGTTCGCGACATTCTTGCTTGTCGTGACCTTCCATACATGAAACTTCTTTATCATTTCATTAAGTCCAATTCCAATTTAAGTTTTATTTTATGTTAGACTCCTTTCTCTTCCATGAGTTCAGTCAATAGCCAGCTCTATTATATTGAATAAAAGTGATGAACTGATACAAACAAACCTGAAATAGTTATAAGATCATGTACAAATTAATGTAATTTATAATAGCAAATCGCTTGATAAAAGCAATGTTAAGATTAACTAATGAATATTCGAAATGTATTAGGTTTAAAGTACTATGTATTGTGGATATCACGGCGAAGAAAAACTATGAAAAAAAGTATATCATCGAGCTTTTGACCCACATTCTCAAGGCTCTCAAAAAGATCATCAAGAGCAACAAGATGTTTTTCGATGTCACCACCGTCATCTTTTTTATAACCCTGATTGGTGGTTCAATGCATAGGACGCTGGTCTTACAAGCCTGTTGTCGTATGTTCGAGCCCCGACCTGGGAAGGGTTCTTAGTGTCAGTAGGATCGTAGTACACTAAGGTCTTTTTTATGCGGTTTTTATGCGTTTTTTGTGCGAATTTTCAGAGCTATGCGGTTTTTCATGCGAATTTTCAGAGTTATGCGGTTTTCTTTTGTGCGGTTTTTATGCGAATTTTCAGAGTTATGCGGTATTTTTATGCGAAGTTTCAGAGTTATGCGTTTTTTATGCGAATTTTCAGAGTTATGCGGTTTTTTTTATGCGGTGTGTAAACTCGCATAAAAAAAGACTTCAGTGTGCTAGCCATGCAAAAACTCTACGAATCGGCTGCGGGTTTCATGAAATTTCCGAAATCGAAAAAAAAATTTGATGTCAAAAGTCTTAGAATTACATGAAACGTCGAGATTTAGTGTCTCGACAATTTTTTTCTGAAAATAGACTTTCTGGGACTTCAAAATATCAAAAGTCCCAGAAAGTGGATTTAAAAATTTTTTTTTTAGATGACACTAAATCTGGACGTTTCATGAAATTCTAAGCAGTTTGGCATCAAAAAAAAATTTTCGATTTCGGAAATTTCATGTACTCCCCTCTATGGTGATTTTTCAAGATCGAAAATTTTCAAACCTTAACCGTCGGGCAGCACCCTTTACCCATATCCGATTCAGCTCAAATTTTGTATGGGGACTTTTTTCGAAGTGCTCAAACTTTTGAGAACTACCGCCTTATGAAATTAGAGAGGATCCCAAAATATTCGCCCTGCAACACAAACATGGACCACCCAAATGTCCTTTTACATCAAAGAATGTGCCATTTTTTTACAAACAACTTTTGTTAAGACACCAGCAATCTGAAAAATAATATTCCAACGGGTTCCAATATTTGTTTCGCTAATTCGAACCACTGTGCATTGGATGAATCAAAGCAGAATTGTTATTGTCTCTAAACCAACACAAAATTCATTCGAACTACCTAAATTTTTTTTTTGTTTTCACAATGTTTTTTTTCTGCGTGTGAGTCCCGGTACATGTTTAGGCTCTAGTTTATCTGAATTTTCATATGTTTTGAAAGAATTGTATGGGTTTGGTGAAAAAGTGCACCTTTTAGAGATGATCGAGAATGCAATTTCTTGAACCCGAATTCGACCCATACCCAATCGCAAATAAAAATTGTTTATCCGTATCCAACCAGTACCCGAGAATAATTTCCCTCCCGAGTTCGACCCATACTCGATCAAAAATAATAATCTTGCAGTTATAAGTGCGTTCTTCTTTTCGTTTACATTATATTTAACGAAGCATCCTTTTTCATCACATACACTTAAAATATTTTTATCATTTCAGTTTTAACAGTGAAGATATCGAAAATGAGTACGAAGTTACAACTTGTTATGGAAACAATGGTTTGAAAACAGTCAGCATATCTTTCACACATACAACTGTTTTGAAAAAAGAGGATGCAATTTCGGTAGTTGCCGACATATCTAATGTGATTATACCGGACTTATTCTCAACAATCAATTACAAAGAATCTCAAGGCACTCATAAACTGAATGAGCGTAAAGAGCGATATGCACGCGAGAAAAAGGAAATGCTCAAAATTCCTGTTGCCATTGCAATCGTTAAATTACTACATAAGTTACCGGAACAATTTATTGAAAATAATCTACCAAAACTATTCATCAGAGTCATCAATTTTCTGAAATCCAACCTAAAACAAATTCGGAGTACTGCTCGTGAAACATTAAAAACTATTATGCTTTCCGTGGAACCAGTATTTCTTAAAAGTGTATTGGAAATTCTATCATCGGTTCTCACTCGTGGTTTTCAGGTTCATGTTCTCATTGCAACTGTTTTTACCATACTGGACGCTATGCAAGAGCGATTAAATTCATCAATTGTTGATGATATTTTGCAACTTGTGACAACTTTTTGCATCAACGATATCTTTGGGAGGATTTCGGAAGAAAAGGAAATCTTTTCTGTCACCAACAAGATTCCAGAAGCAAAACCCAGTAAAAAAAGTTTTTTAATATTACAAATATTATCAAGGCACATAAGTGAAAAATCAATACTCGACATAATTCTGCCTTTTAAGGAAATTCTCATTAAGACTAATACGAAAAAAACAGTTTCGAAAGTACAAGAGGTTTTAAACAAAATAGCAGAAGGAATTTGTACTAATCAATACATTAGCGTTGAAGCTAGACTAATTCTAGTGTTTGGTATAATTTCCGAAAGTATACCCAATCTTGCACACGACAGTAATAGTTTATCAACAAGACAGAAAGAACAAAATAAACTTGTGAAGCAAGATGTATATATCATTCCTCCGGAACCGAAAAGAAGAGGCATGGGGAATATAGAAACTCTCGCTAATGTCTCGAAAGCAAACTCGCATGTGCTAGTAGAAATGGGTTTAGTAATGTTATATATGATGATTAAAAAAAATAATGTTCTGTCTGTTGAATATGAGCAATTTCTAGAACCGATGATTCCTATCTTGGTTGATTCAATGAGCAGCAATCATAGTAAGATTTCCATTCTTGGCATAAAGTGCATTGCTTCCGTTTGGTCCAGCAGAATCCACATATCCTGTCTTGAGCAGCATATAAACAAAATTGTGGATAATTTACTAGAAGTGTTACACAAGTACGCAACAGCAACAATAGGAAGAAATGATGATAATTATCAACTGGTGAAACATGGCTTCAAAGCAGTGGTCGCGTTGTTGAAGTTTGTAAAGTATTACACTATAGGAAGTGAACAACTCAAATTGTTACTGATATACGTTGAACACGATCTGAATCATCCTGACCAACAGAAAATGGCATTAATTTTATTACGCTCGATTATCGGACGAAAGCTTATAGCTAAGGAAATGGCGTCCATTATCAAACAAGTAGCTGAGTTCAGCATTAACAGTAATGTAGAAAAATTCAGGTATGTTAATTAATTTTTAAAGTGTAAAACAATGTTTACGGCTTATATTGGGTTTTTGTTAAGATATTGAAACTGTCCTACTTTCAATCACTACCTACGAGAAACAGATCGAAGGCAAATGTAAATGGATAAAAGAAAAAATATAATTGTTCGAACAAAGAATTGCCTTGTGACAGCGATGGAAAGTTAAAAGAAATATAATGTAGTTTGAACGGTTTTATCCAATCTGTTGTAAATAATGCTTTCAACCATCCAAAAGATTCTTTATTCTCAATATTTTATTCTATTTTGCCTTTTGATTTTTGTAATTTTGAAAAACATGAAACTTACCAAATGCTAGCCAAATTTTGTGTTAGGGAACATAACCGTTTTTATTATTTTTACGTTTCGTCTTTGACTCATCAGTACAAGGCAGTTCAAATTGAACTGCTTAGTGCTAAACTCGGCAGTTCAATTTGAACCGCTAAGCAGACGTAAAGTTTCTGCTATTTACAGAACACTTTTTGTTTGCAACGGAGTGCAATGTCTTTTCTGACGTGCCGAACAAAAACGTGTTTTCGACTATTCCTGGCCGATGCAGGTTTGGTCATTTAGGGGTTAGCCAAATTTTGTGTTAGGGCACATAACCGTTTTTATTATTTTTACGTGTCGTCTTTGACTCATCAGTGCAGAGCAGTTCAGATTGAACTGCTTAGTGCTAATCTCGGCAGTTCAATGTGAACATACTAGGTTACAACATTTCAACATTTCAAAACCCTTGTGTGGAGCATGCACAAACATTATTATTATTAACATTGGTTTATTTATAGCCGGCTTTAACCAAGCTACGGTCTTTCACTGGAATTCACAGACATTGTCATAGACACAACTTATACAAAGGTTATATGCCCATAGTTAGAATAAGCGGAACTCGTGAAATTTTGCGAGATAATGCGATTTTTCCCGGTTTTTGGAATAGCCTTCAATCGTCTGTTTTTAGTTTTTACAACTATTCCTTTAATTCAAGCCTCGAACAGATATCCCATGCCCAAAAAAAGAGCATTGTAATAGGCCCGTTAATTGAGGATTGAAGTACTTTGCGGATATCTCGACATAAATAGGAAATAATAATTATTACTAATGTATATAAGAAAAGCATACAGCCTTTTTCCTAGTCATCTAGTGGTTTTGGTTATGCGTAACCGATTTCTTCCGAGCGCATATGACTGTTTTAATAATTATTTGGTATACGTATGATAAACCAACAAGGAAAATAAATCAATAAGAAACTTCAAAGCATTTTATACACCATTTTTTTAAATGTATCTGTTAGTCAATAAACAATAGATTCGTCATGTCATCACATTTTTGAAATTCAGCATGTTTACGATTAAAGTGCGTTGATGAGCAAATAATTAAAGATTTCGATCCATTTTTTCCTAATAGGATTCTAAATACTAGGTATCTCTCGTGGAGTAATCAGAAACATAATCAGAAAGTACGAGTTCTTCATGATGAAATCTTCGCTGGACTAAAAGTCAGTTTTATTTTCAATAGTCCAACTAATTTATCTTCTATAAGAAATCCTTCTACAATTGAACTGATTCTTGCAGATCAATTCAACATTTGTAGTGAACTGATTTTGATTCAGATCTTCTACTAATAACATTCAGTGTCTCAAATTAAGTAATGATCATTTCAATTAATTTTATATACTACCTTAGAGCCAATCGGCTAGGATACAAATCTCTTATCGAAAGCAATGTAAACCCTGAAATTTTATTAAAATTTTTACCGATGTTACCTTGAGACTTTGGCATCAATTTTGCAAGTGTGTTGAATAATTATTCTAAAACTCAATAAAAACCCAACATAAGCATCTAAACTATCCTTATTTTCCAAAATTTTCATTGTTATGTTATGGTAAAAACAAAGAAAGCTCTGATGCTTCCTGATAAATTTAAAACTGCTGTTGAACCCTTAAAAATCGTTGGACGAGATATGGGGTGTTGGCCCCATTTCCAATGGAATGTTCAACATAGAACCTGTATAGGACTATAAGTTGTTCCAACACTTTTACTGAACATCGTGCTCAAACGCAAAATCTGGTATTGTCTCCTACACGCAGAGAAAAATATTGTAAACGTAACTAAATTTTGGTTTCTCGTAACGATTTATTTTATTGAAATAGTGACAAAAGAAAATTTGGTTTAATATAGCAAACATCGCTGCTTGAAACTACAAAACAAGATGTTTGATTTGTCTCAGTGAATTAGTTTATTTCAATTAATATTTTGTTGAAAATAACAAATATTCGACTTGTGCATTCCTGTCAGTTTCTTAAAAAACAATCCCATAGTAAATTTAACCTGCAAAATCAGTTTACAATGAATTAACTTTAGATGAAGGTAATCTTTATAGTGCTTTGAATTTATAAACTTGGCAGTTGAAATAAATGATAAGATATAAACCTAAAATGATTATTTTTTCTACTTACGCTTTTTGTTACTCAAAATCCTTTTTTTTTGTTGCTGTTAGGAGTAAAATTTTTTCTTTCAAAATAATTTGGAGGGTTATTTTTGATATATTTTTTCTCGATTAATTTTATTTTAGCAATTCTAATTACTTACATTAATGAAATTACAATTATTTCCAAACCATGGCGTGATGCCATTGCAGATCAGTTAAAATAGAAATATCCTGTAACAACTTTTTGCCTTTCTCATATAGAAAGGTTATGCAATCACTTGAAAAACCGACCAGTGAAAATTGTGTGTCATATACCATTCGACTCAATTCATCGAGCTGAGCAATGTCTGTGTGTGTGTGTGTGTGTGTGTGTGTGTGTGTGTGTGTGTGTGTGTGTGTGTGTGTGTGTGTGTGTGTGTGTGTGTGTGTGTGTGTGTGTGTGTGTGTGTGTGTGTGTGTGTGTGTGTGTGTGTGTGTGTGTGTGTGTGTGTGTGTGTGTGTTTGTGTGTATGTGTGTGTGTGTGTGTGTGTCAAATAATCTCACTAGGTTTTCTCGGAGATGGCTAAACCAATTTCGACAAACTAGGATTCAAATGAAAGATCTCGTGGTCCCATACGAAATTCCTGAATTTCATCCGGATCCGACTTCCGGTTCCGGAGTTATAGGGTAAAGTGTGTTCAATATTGTACACCGTCACTTAAACCGGCGAAACAAAAAACGTAAAAAAATTTCTAAACTGGTCTCAAAATTACACAAATCGATAGTCATTATCAGTAGGCAACTAAACAAACCGATTCCGGCTATCCTGGTTCCCGGTATCCAGTTCTGGAAGTACCGGAAATAGTGGTCATATATACCAAAAAGGATCTCACTCACTTTTCTCAGCGATGGTTTGACCGATTTCCACAAACTCAGATTCAAATGAAAGGTCTTCCGGTCCCATACGGAATTCCTGAATTTCATCCGGATCCGACTTCCGGTTCCGGAATTATAGGGTAAAGTGTGTTCAATATTGTACACCGTCACTTAAACCGGCGAAACAAAAAACGTAAAAAAATTTCTAAACTGGTCTCGAAACTACACAAATCGATAGTCATTATCAGTAGGCAACTACACAAACTGATTCCGGCTATCCTGGTTTCCGGTATCCGGTTCCGGATTCTGGAAAGTGCATATAATAGTGAACCCATTTCGTTTTCTTAAGGATGGCTTACGCAATCAAAGCACTGTTTTATTCTGTATGTTATGCATAAACAATCTCTTGGTTTCTTTCAAAACTCGAAGAGAATATTTTTGAATAGAATACCACAATATTATATGTACATGAGAAAGGCATCATTACACCACTAGGTGGATTAAAACAGGTTTTTTTGTAAAGAAAATGTGTTATGTAATATGAGGTTTGTAATATTATTGATTATCAATACTTACGCTTGGATTGTTGAAATGCTCCACGGAAAAGAAATGAGCAGATGAAATTTCACTTTTTGAAACACGTACAAACTATTTTGTTTATCCACAGCTGAAAAAGTTTTTTTGGTTTGTAAGAAATTTAACTGACACGGTTCATTTCAACAATAAACGGTGTTGTATCATTATACAAATTAGATCATAGATGAAAGGAATCCAATTTCCTTATCAACATAAAGATAAATTAGGAATGAATCAACAAAGATTTTGCCAATAAAATCAACTCAACTTTTGTTGATAAGCAAAAAATTGGTAGTTTATTTCAATCAGCTGGAACCGACATTTTTTTTCGTTGAGTTAGACCAAAATGTTTTTTTTTTGTTTCAATTATAGAGGTTTTAACATTAATGTCATTCGCCTCTTCGGGCCAGAAAAATTTTCTGACCCTATGTTCGGGGTTGGGAATCGAACCCAGGCGGGCTGCGTGAAAGGCATCGACTTACCCATCACGCTATAACCGTCCCCACCAAAATGTTGATTCACATCAAACAAAGATCATTGTTGATGTTGAAGGGGGAAATTGGTTTCTAGATAGATATTACCAAAAATTCAAGATTTTATTCTAGATAGATATTAACAAAAATCAAATTTAAAAATCTACTAACTGTTTTGTTCTTTCAAACAAGCTCCATTTTCACTTTTCACTCGTTGAAAAAAATCATGATGCTAACAACTGTTACTATTTGAGCGGTTCTATAACATTTCCCCGAAAAACATTCTCCAGAACATAAAAAACCGAAGCTTTTTCCCCAGAAATTTATTACCCAGAAAGTACTAATCTCCAGAAATACAAACTCTAGAAAGTAAGAAAATCCAGGAAAAAAATCCCAGAATGTACCAAAGTCCAGAAAACCATACACTCGAAGGCATTAGTCGTTAAAACAGTATTATTGGTATAATATCGTTTGGCATGATGGTTATTTGGCATAATAGTTATTTGGCATAACAGATCAACACGCTACTTAATAGAATTTGTTCTAATTTACTGCGATTTTGAAAGGTCTAATGCGGCTACGCCTCATCGTTTTTATAACCTGCTGTCCGACCTCGCTGCCGCTCGTTCGGACTTAACTGAGGGATAGCCCCTAGCTTTGGGTAATCCGGGCAAACGCACGCAACTAGACAGAGGTGATTTCTGCGGGCGCTGCCTTCGGCCGTCTCGACTTGAATCATCTATGACGAACAGAATATTGTGTAAGCATTAAATAAAATAATTATATAAAATGGTAGTGTGCTATTTACTACCCTCTATCACTAGACCGAATTAACGACGAAAGGTTAGCTTGCTACCATAAACTATATGCAGAAACAAATACCCAATTTAAAGAAGCTATGTTTGAATTTAAATAAAAATAGCTAAATGATTTCATACCCGTTATATAATTTGATTATTTTTTATCAAACTCGTTATTTTCAGAGCCCTCTTTTCAGACTAACAAAACTTGAAATAAGCATAGTTGCCTTGGAAATTACAGTTAATGAGTATTCACGAAATTTTCGCGAAAATTATTTTCGTTGGACTGGTTCATTCTAGTCAGGCGCGTACCCAGAAAAAAAATTTCGGGGTGTGTTCTCATAATATTGGGGAGACCGGGGCTAAATCGGAAACTTTTTAGAAATTGAAAAAACATCCATTAAAACTGGGTTTTATCGAAATCATTTCTACCGCGTCATCTCCAAGCGCGTTTACAAAGTCAATCTATGAATTGAAATACTAGCAGGTTGATAAGATATTTAAGCTGTCCAGTTTAACAACGTGTCCGGTCCCCTAATAATTTCTTAAGTTTCGGAGAGAGGGGAGGGGTTTAATCTCTCCCCCCATGTATACGCGCCTGATTTTAGTAGATGCTTTTCTGGTAAAAGATCTGTTCCTATGTTGTTTCTGTATAATTTTTCATTATGGGGAAACAGTTTCTAGGTATTTGCTTCTTCTGGGAGATGGCATTCTGGGGAATGGTACATACTGTTGTGTGTCTTTCTACTAATTAGTACCTTCGTGAATATGGTTTTCTGGAGAACGGTACATTCTGGGGAAAATACTTCGTTGCTTTAATTTTTGGGAAATGATTTTCGGGAGAACCGCCTTTGTCATATAGAAAGTTAATGCAATCTCTTGAAAAATTGACTAGTGAGAATTGACCCAGCGGGCTAAGTGTTCTATATCATTCGACACAGTTCATCAAGCTGAGGAATGTATGTGTCCGTGCGTGTATGTGTCAAATCATGTCACTCATAAAACAAAAAATCTCGTAGTCCCATAAGTTGTTATCGAATTTTATCATGCTTTCATAGGGTAAAGTGAGTCATTTAGAGCGACGGTGCAAAAAGGGTGAAATTTTTCTAGATTTGGCTCGAAACTGATTCAATTTGTGGCTATATTAGTTACTTATTGAACGAACCGACTTCGGCTATACTGGTTACAAGTAATGGAAATAGTGGTCAAAACTCTAGAACGAGACGCACTCAATTTTCTCAGAGATAATTTGATCGATTCCAACAAACTTAGGCTCAAGTAAAAGTCTCCATAGTCGCATAGGTTGCTGTTTAATTTCATCCGGGTCCGACTTCCGGTTCTAGATCTATAGGGCGAAGTGTGTTCAATCATTTAGTGCGACGATGCAAAATAAAGTAAAATTCTTCTTAACTTGACATAACTGTTTACAAATTGTAAAGGTTATGTTAGTTTATACCCAAAGAAAGTTTCTTATTTTATTCAAGATAGAAAACAAAATTTCTTGACAGAATCTTCCAGTGAAATTTTTAGAAATATAAGTAATATGAGAAAGGCATCATTACACCACTAGATGAATTGAGAGAGGTTTTTTTTCTATCGGATTTGGTTAACCTAGTTTGGTGGTTTACTTGCTTCCAATTTTTCAGCTAGAGATTAAGACTGAGTCTATTCACGATATTCGAGATCACGACGAGATTTATCTTAGTTCATCTCATCTTCTTTTCTATCCAAATGAGTCAGAATTCGTACAATCGCCCAGAAAAAAAGACTGTTTTTATTATTTGTTCCAGTGCCCTTCCATTGGTTGGTGGGCTTGACGGTATTGCAAACATCATCACATACAATCAATTAACGTTACAATTTGATAAAGATATGCGTTACAGCTTTTAGCTTCATAATTGAATTAAATGAATAAGATATTGAACGAATTATTTGAATAAGATGTTGATTGCATTACGCTCCAACATCCGGGGTTGAAGAGGCCGGTAGGGCTTAACTGAGCTCTTTTTTATGTTTCATTTCTATACTACCGGCCCTTATTACCAGTGTGAAATGAAAATTAGGTGGAGTGAACGTATTCCAATTGGGTTTTACACGATGACAACAAATGAACGGTAAATCGAGTTCATATATGACGATTATTGGTGGTTTGTGTACAATGGATTACTGTGGAATGAGATAGAATATTGTAGAATAGAAAAAAAATAATGACTGATCCAATGAGCAAACCACTGATGTTCATCCAGTTTTTATTGTGAGGATGTATGTTTGGGACCTGATGGTGAGATGACGTGTGAGTGAAATGTAAGAGTAAGTGCCTGCAAGAATGGTAATAAAGGCCACCGTTTCAGCTCAAGACTAACGATCGACCATTAGAAGAGATAGAAATTGGGTAACGGTACCCCCATTCATCTCAAATCCATTGGTCATTTCACATATGAAAACCATTAGTTATAGTGAGATCTGTTTGATAGATTAACTTGATTAGAAGTAACATGAAATTTGGAGCATTTTGCTTCGCTAAAACAGCAGTATTGAACCATTTCCGAACTACTGCTATGCGTTATTGCTTCTTAGAGACGAGGCAAAGACTTTGTATTCGATTTTATCACAATTCATTTATTGAAAGTCGAGTGATCGCTAAAATAACATGGTGACTCTACTAATGAGATGACTGTTGGCACACTAGTTTTAGTTAGGATCTATTAGAGTAGAAATAGTAACTTAATGTTGTAATACTTGCGTATGGAATACATGTAGGTATGTATGCATGTGTGCCTGTGTGTATGTATGTATGTATGTACAATATACATTTTACCGTGCCTTTGGGTGCGTTGTATCAAATTGGTAGTGATGCATTTCGATTGTGAGTCATGGTAACACTGTCAAGGATCAACCGAAGATAACGAAATGTGAACATGCTGTAGTAATACTTATGGGACCCAAGTGTCAATATAATTTAAATAAAAACGCATGTCCTCAGTTCTTCTCCGTCAAACCATCATGACCGGCCTTACAAAAATTTCATTAAATAAAATCTTTTTTTTCTATTTTTTTCTTTTCTCGGAAATGGATAACTGAGCATGAATAAGAAATTCGGAATAAAGAATAAGATATTCAAGAAAAGCAGAAACAAATGTGATAGATGTAGAGCTGAAAAATTGGAAAATAATTTAATTAACTCTCTTAGGTAGGAATGAAAACACCACTGCATATAACCAGGGATGCCAGGTTCACAGATTAATCTGTGTTTCACAGATTTTCAATTTTCTGCACAGATTTTAAAATGACACATATTTTCACAGATTTTTTAAAATGATCACAGATTTTCACAGATTCTGGAATAAATCACCGATTTTTGAAATAGAGCACAGTTTAACACCAAAAAGTACAGAGCGGTTGAGGAAAAAGGTACAGAGCGTGTTGGTAGTGAGACTTTTTTTTGTTCACCAAACTGATTTCGATCTGCTATTATGGTACGGGGACACGGGTACAGATTCTCACAGACAGATTTTTGGCTTGATCACAGATTTTTGAAAAAATGACCTGGCATCCCTGCATGCAACTAACTTTTACATTTAAGGAAATAAAATAACATATCAGCAAAAGTACGGAATGGAAATAAAATAGAATGAAAAAAAAATTCTGGTCCTTTGATCAATCTTCCCGTTGTTTCAAAGGTTTCGACAACTTTTGTAGGAAGCATAAATTTCATTTATAATTTTGTTGTTGGATTTGTTCGATTTTCAGACGACGCTTATGGCTGTATGCAGAGCGGCTTTGCATGACTGTATACGCTGACCTAGTTCGTTGCAAATGTTTGGATCGTTTTTGCTGATATTGGATAACTTCACGTCAATAACTAAACGCTAGATACTATCGAACATTTCCAGTTAATGACTTTTGACATCAGATGCGGTTCGGTGGAACGCATCCGTTTGAGATTTTGTATACTTTAAAATCTGCTTTGATTGGTGCAGCAGCTTCAGGGTTTCTACTCCTGTTCTTATTAAATCCAATTGCCAAATCCACTTGCCACCTTGGTTATGTGCACTTTGCACAAACTGGTTACCCACAAGGAATCTTTTCTCTAAATGATTTAAAAACTGTTTTTTTTTCAGAGCGGAGTGCCGTAGAGTTGTGCTAGAGTATTTGTTGAGTTACCCATTAGGACCTAAGGTGGAGCTTACCATTCAATTTTACGTTAATCAATTAGAGTACGAAGTACTTTCAGGACGCGAATCCGCTGTGTTGATGCTAAAATCAATGTTCACTGCATTCCCGACGGTAAACGATGAATATAACTGTAAAATAAATTTATACTCAGTTCCATTATATTGTAGGAATTTCTCTATTCCAAAGGCAGCGTAATCTTCCTTTCACTGGGCATTCGATTAATCAACGAACAGTCTTCTTCATGCCGTGCTCTAGTGGCAGATGCTTTGGAAGCTTTACTGATTCGACTGGGTATGAAATATCATGACGAATTAATCGAATTTATTCTGATTTTGTTGCAAAATAAAAAACTTAACCATAGAGAACTTGGTGCACAATTCATCACGCGACTTATAACGGTCGAAAAAGAATCATTTGCAACACGGGTAGATAAGATATTTCCAGCCTTACTTTCATCTCTGAATGATTTGAGTTCCGAAAGTGCGGGAAAATTTGTTCGAATAAAGCGTTTTGAATCACAAGATGAAAATGACAAAGAGGCTCAAAAAATGAAAGATCATTCACTGTTCCAAACGTTAAATGTTTTAAACCAGATGGTTGAAGCATGTCCGGAAATTGTTTCTAATAGTAAATATTCTGTGTTGATGGATGAGTTGGCATATAGTCTTCAAGCACTGCTTTCCTATGGCCATCAATGGGTTCGATTTGGTGCACTTCAATTACTTGGCGTCATCCTTAGTGCTATTAAAACGGATTCTATTTTCAAAACTCAGAATAGTAATGAACATTCTTTGAATCGCCGGTTCATATACAGCTACCCTCATGCAGACATTCGTTCTCTTGTTTTGGATATGTGTAGTCAGTTGAACCCAGGAGAAACGGATGATGCCACAGCTCAACTTATAGCTCAAAATCTTCTACTGATAACGAGTATTCTGCGTGAAATACCATTAGAAACTAGCAACGTAGGAAATAAGAATATCGATTTGAAATGGATCCTGCGAAGAGTACGATATGTGATACAAAGCGAAGTTGCGAAATCACCAAAATCGATTTCCTTGGTAAGGATTAGTTGAATCATAAATTGTGAAAATTTATTAACATAGAATATATAATTTTAGCGTAAAAACATGTTCCAGCTTATGGAAGCAATTGTCAATATGTTAGATGGAGATGTATTAATTTGTTTAGCTTCGTCAATGTTGTCACCAGCACTACGAGAACTGACTGACAAAGATCATGTGAATGATGAGATAAAGCAGATAGTCGAAAGGCTGGGAATTCAGATTAAAACCAAAATTGGTAAGGATCAGTACGATAGTATAGTTCTAACTATGCATTCGAAGATTGAAGAAAAACGTCGTGCTCGACAGCAGAACAATGCAATAGATAAAATTAATAATCCTCTTCATGCTGCGAAAAGAAAAATGGCAGATAAATTCCGTAAAAAAGAAGCCAAGAAACGCAAAGTTGATATGCTAACACAAGTTGGCAAGCGGGTATTTAATGAAAAGTCTAAAGGAAAAAGGAAAAATAGGCGTTTGGAGGACTTATTTCAAAGCACATAGCGATCTAGTGGTGGGTACGACTGTAAATTTGATAATACTTAGGTTTAAAAACCGCATAGACAATATATATATATATATATATATATATATATATATATATATATATATATATATATATATATATATATATATATATATATATATATATATATATATATATATATATATATATATATATATATATATATATATATATATATATATATATAAATAAATACGAGTTATAATGCCAACCATGTTTTAATCATCTCTGACAATCCGAATTAAATTGACGCTTTCCCATATTTTCGAATATCGATAATCGTTCGTATTAGTTGATTATTTTGCCACTTTTACACTTTCGCTTCCCGAATTCTATCTGTGCAGCTATACTAAAGTATAACACATTGAAGACAAATTAAATCAGTTACAAAAAACGAGAGTGCGACACGACCTATTACGATGACATTTAAAATGTTTCTAATTCATTCATTAGATTATTATTTTTTAAACACACAATTCATTTGTCGCCATCTAGGACGCCATCAGATCATGTACATCAATTTTCATACGTGTGTTGATATGTGTATATTAGTTGAACAATTTTTTTTATTATAAAGTCGTTTGTTGGAAATTATCCACTTTATAATTGACTTAAATATAAAAAAACAGTTTTCATAGTATAAGAGACTGGACAATTTTTGGAAATTGAGAAAAAACATCCAAACAGAAGTGGCCAACTCAAAATCCAATATCTCTGGAACCATCGGGGCTAAACCGGACCCGTTATGGGGCGAAACCAGACTATAAAGTTCCACACAAAAATTAAAAATGAATACAATGAGGTCCCAAACAGGTTTCCCAAATGTATCATATACCGCCGCGCAACAGTATTATTAAGGCTGCCATGCTACTCTTTCCATGACAGCTTTGCCGTAGCCTTCACTTCGTTCGACAGTTTATTCCCACAGTTTTTCTTGCTCTACGACAGCCGAAGAAGCATGAAGCTTTCACTAAGGCGACAGTAAACTTTGGGAAACAGTCACTGCGTTATTCATGTTGAAACCAAAATATTACTTGCCAGGTCTGCGACTTGTAGCCGGTGCGGTTTAAATTCATTTCTCTCGGTTCGCTATGACGATTCGAGGTAATCTGTTATTGATAACATTGATAACAGTATTAGCGTTCACTAATGAGTTAAAAAATCATGAAACTACTAATGCGAAATAGATATTCAATGGATTGACGAATGGACTTTTTATATTTTGTCGTGAATACGACTTACTTTACTATGGGGCGCCTTTTCAAAATTTACCCTTTGAGAGAGTGATATGTTTTTGATCGTGAATATCTCTTGTTGTATCTGACGAATCAACATAATTTTTGCCATCGGAAATATGATCACAATTTTATGATAAAATTTTCAGTTGTGTGACATAATCTCAAATAATTCAGAAATAAACTTTTCTGAAATGTTTGGTATAAACGAGCATCAAAGAGGATAATTCATAAGGCGCGTTTGCCTTTCTCGTATTTTGAAAGCTCATAGCTCAGTGATCTGTGAGAGGATTTCTATAATCTAACTACCAATAGAAACGAAATGTTTCAACTTAAACGTGTATAGCAACAGCATTGAAGTATTTCAATAGTACACTATTAAAAAACCTGTCTCATTTGACCCATGTCAACACCAGCCAATCAGAACGCGTTCTGAGGAAGAGAACAAAATATCTGCTGCTGTACAACAAATCGTTCGAGAAAAATGTTCCGAACAGTGCTTAATATCGTAGTGAGTTCCACAATTTGGTCCTTCTGAAAGGCAGGAATGAATCCCGTACAGCATCCTGATAGCTTCTTTCAATGAAATGCAAATCCAAAATGAAATAATCGATATTAAAATTCTGTATGCGGCTATTTTTATAGCCGTTAGGACCGCCCATTAGTGAAAAAGCTACAAACGAAATCACGTAAAAAGAAACCTCTTAACATAAATTGGATCAGTTTGGATTCTATTGCCACTGCTAGCAGATGTATTGTGTGTCGTTAGCAAAGCTAGTTTCGTTTCCGACAAGAGCGATTACGTCACTGCTGCCAGTTGTTTGCATTGGTGAAAAAACAACGAAAAGAAGACAACGGACCTATGAGCTATCAAAAGTTTACTAGAATAAAGTGTTATTCAGTTTTTGCAATGACTGAGCGGAAACATATATTGGAGAAGAAAAATGAATGAAAAACTAACAGAAAAGATGATTTATTGAAAAAAGATACGCTCAGAGACAGGACTCGAATCTGCGTTCTTATGCATTCCGTGCATACGCGCTACCATTTCGCCACTCTGAATCTTGTTTTAGTCACTCTAAAACGCCAGACAGACATAGTAGAACGTACATCGAACATGGTCTACATCCTGGTCATCACCCGACCGATACCTTACATCCAAACATCTTCTCTGTCCATCAAACACTAGTCTTCTCGCTTTATACCTATTTCTCCGATCAAGCATTGGTAGGAGAGTGTTTTTTATAATCGCTTGTCACCTTCTTTAATGGTGCCAGTCGCTGGCTGAACATCGTCAGCGACAGACCCCTATGAAGGTTGTATTGATGGTCTGCCCTTTCCTACTAGAAGCAGATTGTTACGGAAAATCAAACCGCAATTGTTTTTAACGATTTTTTTTCTCTCGCTTTTTATGGCGCAGACCATTTTTTTAACGAATTATTAGTTTTTAGTTTGTTTGACGTAAATAAACATAAAAACTGAACTTAGTTATGGCGGCTTTACGTGGCTTGATGAAGGATGAGTGTTGTAGCTGTGTATGACTTGCTGGGGCAAGGGTCGGGATTGTCGAGAATCGATGTTGTAGGGGCCGTTTGCTGATTGGCAGGCACACCATTACGCTGCTCGTCTGGAACAGTAGTCGCTGTGATAATCTCACTGCCGACATCCGCAAGTGGCCGCACTCGATGAGGTTGCTCACTCGCAATACTTTGGGGACTATCCTTAGTCGGTCTCACGCGCTTCGTTGCACCCTTCGAAGAGCCATTCTTGGCTAGCCGCATCCGTTGAGGCTGCTTGCTTGCAGTGTCCTCAGTTTGGTCCATCCATCTCGAAAGTAGTCTCAAGAATTAGCTGCCGGCGAATCACGCACGAATTTATATGCTCGCGATGCATGTCTTCTTTTTCTTCTTAGAATACGAAACCCAGCTTACACTTGAAATTTGAACCAACAGGAATGAAGGATGATATCATCTGGGGAATCACAAACGTTAATTAGGACTTTCGGAACTTAATACTAAGTATAACATTTAAAACATTTTTTTTCGTATTTATTATTTAAACTTATATATTCTACATCTCATTCTGCCCCTACTCTATCCGAAAATACTATACAAAAGCATATTATCAAATTTTCTTGGTACTTGTAGTTTTCGTTTAGGTCTATCTTGGATGATTGGGGAATGACTTTGTAGTTCGTTTTCTGTGTATGTGGTAGAATCATCTGCATCCGAAATTCCTTCACTGTTAGGTGTATCCTCGTAATCATAACTGTGCACAATTTTCTTAGCAAAGCAAAGTCCAGGCATTACAAAGGTTACATTACAAAGACCAAATCCCACAATCCTTTTGTAGGATTTGGCCTTTCTAAGAATCCTTCCAGGTCGGGGCTCGAACATACGACAACTGACTTATAAGACAAGCGCCCTATGCATTGAACCATCAACCCGGGCCGGGTTCTTAGCATCTTGAATATTCCGTGAGTATAATACCCCCCGTTCACTCCGGACTACTATTTTCGATCCTTCTCTTCCAACTATGTCAAACTTTTCGCTCCCGAAAGTTGGGTCTGACTTCAATTTCTTGTTAAAAAAACCTTATCCCCAACAGTAAGATCAGAATGTTTTGCACCCTGATCCGCGTACTGTTTACTGTTTAGTTTTGAATAAGCATCTTTTTCTCGAATATCTTCACGGTCAATATTCGTTGTGGTATGGGAGGACCAAAGACATGGAAAGGTAACTCTGAGCTTCCACCCTACTAGTACTTCAAACGGTGTAACTCCCAATCTTGATAGAGTTCTTTCTTTATTGTGGATGTGTATGTATTGTTCTAGAGCCATTCGCCAATTTCTTTGATCCAATTTTGAAGCTACAAGTGCTTTTTTTATTCCTTCATTTTGCCTTTCGATGGCACCATTCGACTGTGGGCTTAATGGTATTGACTTCCTAATTTTAATTCCTCTCTGCTCCCAAGTTTTTATATAATGAAATGGTGGCCCATTGTCGCTTTGCATGATAAGGGGATAACCCCATATGGCAAAAACTTTGTTAAGAGCATCATTCGTAGTATCAGCATCAGCGAGAAGATGAACTCATTTGATTGCGTATCTGTTCGTATGGTGAACTTCAAACTTATTAGATACATTGAAAAACGTTCAACTCCCCAAACCATAGCCAGAGCTTCTTTTTGGGTTTGGGAATATTTTTGTTCGGTAGGGGACATGATGCACATTCGATGACTCTCGCTATTGAATTACAGCACCTAATCCATATGGAGAAGCATCGACGAAGAGCTCTGTGTAGTCTTCTCTGTTGAAATAACCTAGTGTAATCACAGCCCTTAATGCACCATTCTTTAAATCTTTGAACTCATCTTCTATGTCTTAGTTCCAATAAAAATGATCAGGTTTTGCTAAATGGCGTAGCCTGTGTTACGTGTTTTATCTGCGCGATTCGGAATAAATCGTTCTACGAAATTTATAAGTCCCAAAAAACTTTTCACTTCGGCTACAATTTCCGGATTTCTAAAATTATTGATAGTTTTGATTTTATCCTCTTCTATTTTCCAACCATCTGATGATAACGCAAATCCCAAAAAGATCAGTTTTTTTTCTTCTCATAAATACGATTATTTCATAGGCAATATACATAGGTTTTTCTTCGCCGTGGCATCCACAAAACATAGTACTTTATACCTAATACATTTCGAATATCCTATTAGTATGTTGGTATTCATTAGTTAATCTAAACACTGTTTTTATCAAGCGAGTTGCTATTTTGAATTACATTGAATAAAATACATTTATTTTGTACATGATCTTATTACTATTTCAGGTTTGTTTGTTTTAATATAGAATAGAATTTAATTTGGAACTCCAATGGACATAATGAAATGATAAAGAAGTTTCATATAAGGAAGGTCACGACAAGAAAGAATGTCGCGAACCGGGACATTTGATAGTCTATTTCGGGTACGCAAGAAATTTATTAGTTGAGATTTGACATCACGATACTCCACGCATGTCTAAACGACATGATCAATATCGCGATAACCTTCGCCACAAGCACAATGATTAGTTTCGGAAAGTCCAATTCGAAGGAGATGTGCAACTAACGTGTAGTGATTGAACATGAAATAAGCATCACGTTTGGCTAAAATATCGGCTCTTTCATTGCCTGGAATGGAGTAATGAGCCGGGACCCAAACTATTGTGTTTTGATAATTATTGTTCAATATGTCGTTCAGGCACTGTTTTATTTTGCCCAAGAAAAATGGTTCATTTTTGCCAGTAGCGTTTGATCGAATGGCTTCAATTGCACTCAGACTATCTGTGAAGAGAAAATAATGGTTTGGAGATAATGTGACGATTACACTCAAACTATAATGAACTGCTGCTAACTCTGCTCTATAAACAGATGCAGGTTCTTGAAGCCTAAATGAATCCGAAACATTGTTGTTGAATATACCAAAACCAGTAACCTCTTTAATTCGTGATCCGTCCGTGAAAAACATTTCAATATGTCAATATGCCTGAACTTACTTGAAAATATTTTTGGGATTTCCATCGAGCGTAGGTGATCCGGAATTCCACGCACATCGCTCTGCATGGATGTGTCGAAAAATAAAGTTGAGTCAGGGACATTTAGGAGGCTGACACGGATAGGAATTAATCGTGAAGGGTTGATTTCCTGTGACATATGGTTAAAATATACTGTCATGAATTGAAGCTCAACTAGCCTTTCAAAGTTATTAATAACTAAGGGATTCAGCACCTCACATCTTATTAGCAGTCGTGACGAAAGCTCCCAAAAACGATCCTTCAATGGAAGAAATCCCGCCTGAACTTCAAGGCTCATTGTATGTGTCGAGTGCATGCAGCTTAAAGCAATTCGCAAACAACGATAGTGAATTCGCTCCAGTTTGATTATATGAGAGTTTGCAGCGGAACGAAAGCAAACGCATCCATATTCCATTACTGGAAGTATCGTTGTCTGATATAATTTTATTAGATCTTCCGGATGAGCACCCCACCAAGATCCTGTTATTGTTCGAAGAAAATTTACTCTTTGTTGGCATTTTGTTATCAGATACCTAATGTGCCCTCCCACTTGCATTTGGAATCAAACCACTATTTGAAAATCAAAACCTGTTGGATCATTCTTCCCATCATATGAAGCTGAAGCTGCGCGGGATCATGCTTTCTTGAAAATACGACAAGCTCTGTTATCTATGCAGAGAATTCGATACCCAGATGAACAGCCCAAACGGACAAGTTATCTAAGGTATCTTGCAATGGTTTTTGCAGATCAATAGTTTTGAGTCCAGTAACTGAAACCACGCCATCATCTGCCAATTGTCTTAGTGTACATGGGGTTACTAGACAGCTGTCAATGTCGTTTCCAAAAAATTATACAGGAGCGGACTGATGCATGAGCCTTGCGGGAGACCCATGTAGCTAATTCTGATTGTTGCCAAATCGCCATGTGAAAAATACATGCACTTCTCTGACAAAAGGTTGTGCAAATAATTATTTATAACCGCTGGAAGTCCATGTTGATGAAACTTGTCTGAAAGAACATCAATGGAAACTGAATCAAATGCTCCTTTAATGTCTAAAAATACAGATGCCATATGTTGTTTTTGAGCGAAGGTAATTTGGATGTCAGACGAAAGTAATGCAATTCGTCCCTTTATTTCTACGGAAGCCAAACTGAGTATCTGACAACAAACCGTTCGTCTCGACCCAAGTGTCGAGACGTCGAAGAATAATGTTTTCGAACAATTTTCTGATGCAGGACAACATTGCAATGGGTCTATATGAGTTGTGATTGGAAGCTGGTTTCCCCTGCTTTTGAATGGCGATAACTTTCACTTGCCTCCAATATTACAATATTTTGCTCAAGAAACTTGTTGAATTGTCGATTCGAGTATTTCTCACTCGTTTTAAAAACGTCTTGAAAGCATTTTGTTTCGCGTGTTTAGCATCTGAGCACTCTTTGTCCCACTAAGGGTTTGGAGGCCTTTTGTTAGACGATGAGCCAAGAAATTACCATTATTGGCATCGGTCAAGGTCTGTCTTATAGGAGATGCTACTTGAAGGCTAGAGCTATGATTGTTAAGTTATGTTCTGATATTTCTAGTGTTTACTGGTGAAATAAGCTCGTTGCTAGTTGTTGAAAGTGCACTTCTGGGAAGTAAATTAACGGTAGGCCCTAGATAATTATGTTTACGTTGGCTTGCCTGGTGATGTTAGATGATATTTGCGGCGTATACGCAGAGGCAGTTGCTCTGGGTTGCGTTGGAATCATGAGGCATTGTGCATCCAAAATATTGTTGAACGGTTCATTGGTACCATTGCTACTGGAGGGATTGTAAGCATGTTGATTAACAGCGACAGTGGTAACGGTTTGTGCTCGCTAATAGTTGATGTTGGTGGTGCAAGTAGTAAGAGGTGCTGATGATAGTGAAAGAGCAGTTTGTGGTAGAGAGGTGAAGCGGTACGGATATCGGTCCTGGTTGAGTATGTCGTAGGTGACAATGAAAAGTTAGCAGTTTTAGCAGTGTTGACAGTACAGGTGGCGACCGGTGCTGGTAAAATGGATCCATTTGTGGTGTTGGAATAGCGGTGTTAGAGTCGTTGATATTGCACGGAGAACCCTTCGATCATAAAATTGCGATATCGCAGTTTTTTTTTTTGTTTCAATTATAGAGGCTTTAACATCTTAGGTCATTCGCCTCTTCGGACCAGAAAATCATTCTGTCAAATGCTGGAGACAGTTGAAAGCAAAACAATAATCGCAATGCAAAATCAACAACTTTTTTAGTTGAAATCTGTTCGCGTCGCTTCAAAATGACAATGAAAACAACATCGATGGTTAAAGAGTTTGGTGAAATTGTGTCCATTAGATTTGAGAAATTTATGATTGCATAACAAGTGTTTATCTAACAGCGGTGTTGTGATAAAGTTAACCTTGTTTAAGATGAAAAAGATTTGGTGACAAATTAGAAAATGTTAATGAATGATCATCTCGTAATCTTTCAGGTATGCGCAAAAATTGTATGCTTCAAATTCGATCATTGACTTACTTACTTACTGTTTTACTTCCAGCTGTTTGATACCGATGACGATGTTCATGCATTAGCAATAAAAAACGCTTTTTGACATCAATTTATATGAGCTTGGGTGCATCAACCGCTGGGAATTGGAATTTTGCGACGGCAATTCAAACGCACCATTCAATCGCAGCTCGTTCTGTGTGTTTCAAACCCTTCGCTCCTGTTACTTAATTTATAAAAGTAACAGGAGCGTAGGGTTTCAAACCAGCCCCCTGCTATGACGTCATGAAACTGTGGCCAGCATCATTCTGCAAAAACCAAAACAATGAAGAAGAATGGCTAACAAAAATCTGGATATTACAAACTACTTGTTTATTCAGTACCCTTTAAAACACTTCCCCGCAAATTATCGATCAGAATATCATCACTACGATAAGGAAATTAAGATTTTACTCGAATTGAAATGCTCGAATGTTTGTTTACCGTACTTTGAGCGCTCTGATTGCCCACCAAATGCCCCAGATGTTGGCCACGCTAGCACTTGCTGGAGCACCCTATCTTTGCCACCGGGCTGTTTCAAACACACAGAACGCGCTGCGATTGAATGGTGCGTTTGAATTGCCGTCGCAAAATTCCAATTCCCAGCGGTTGATGCACCCAAGCTCATATAAATTGACCAAAGTTATCAGTGCATAACTTTAGTTCAACCGTTTGAAGGCATCATCTTTCAATACTCATTTTAGACAAATTTAATAATTTCGCTAATTTACTCGTCCCTCCGGGCACTTTTGCTGATTAAAAACGTTTTTCTACATCAATCATTTCCGATCGAATCAGAAGTATTTTTTTTAGAATTTAGATCTTTACTGATCTCGACTTGACATGATCATGATCATAAAAAAATCAAAATCACTTAGAGATCAGATCAGTTCTGATTTCGTAATGATAATTTATTCCTTGGTTAAGATCACTTGAAATCAGCAGTGATCGATGGTTTACCCAGCCCTAATGATATTACATGTCAGTATAAAATACTGTTTATATTTTAACAACGATATTTATTCCATGAATCTCAACATACCGAACTTATTTCAAATAGATCATGACGTGTATCAGTAAGTATATTTTGATTATTTTCGCAAATCAATAGCATTGTTCGAGTCGATTCGACTATTTGCATTAAAACAAATAATAATTTTGACTAAAACAAATAAAACCTATTTTTTTCAACTAACAGAATTTTGTTTCAATAACAACACCAGTTATTTCAACTAAAATATTTATTGAAATTGAAAGGTCCTCACTAATTGACAGCATTTTTTTTTTCAAACGGTTAAATTAGTTGTTTCAACCATCGTTTCTGCTAATCGAAAAACAAAAATGACAGCGGATTCGTTTCGATTAGATAAATCTCGGCACTGGGAACACAACCAGTACAATCCTGGGTTTTCACGAATTAACTTAACATGGAAATTCTTCGAACAAGATCGCAAACTAATTTATTGCTTCGCAAACCAGAGAGACCAAAAATCCCTTCAATACATTTAAAAGTTATCTTCACTTGGTATTCGATTTTGTATTCGACTTTGAAGGGAACAGAAGATAAATTCATGGAACAAAGATGGCAATGGAAATAATGAAATATTGAGTTTTCTTATTGATTCAGACAAATATCGTGCTTTGAAAAAATAAGCATAATTATAGAATCTTGAAAATTTTGCTCAGTCTACCATGGGTACGCAAGGAATTTAATAGTTGAGATCTGACATCACGATACTCCACGCTTGTCCAAACGACACGATCAAGATCGCGATAACCTTCGCCACAAGCACAATGATTAGTCTCGGAAAGTCCAATTCGAAGGAGATGTGCATCTAACGTGTAGTGATTGGGCATGAGTCTGGACATCACACGAATGAAGTCCCTACTCACATACAGTGACCTAAATCATGCCTTTGTCGATATTTTAGGAATAACTGAGTGCGTCCACCGACCCAGATAATCTTTATCCCTAGAAGTTCTCATTTCCTACGTACTTTTCCTCATGCGTCTGGCCGTATTCCAAAGAATGCTCATTGTCCATTGAGGTTTCTCTTGACAAACCTGCGACAAAACGTCTCCAATAGCTACATTTCTTGACCCGAAGTATGCTCTTATACTTTTTTTTTCTAAAGTCAAGAATATTTCAAAATTCTGAGGAGTTCCTCCTTCTCGTTTTAAAAACGTCTTGAAAGCATTTTGTTTCGCGTGTTTAGCATCTGAGCACTCTTTGTCCCACCAAGGGTTAGGAGGCCTTCTGTTAGACGATGGACCAAGAAATCGTTTGGTTTGGGCTTGTTCTGCGGCATCCAGAATCGAACAAACGAGGAAGTCATCTTCAAGTGTGGGGAGCTCTTCCATTGAGTTCAAGGTACTTGAGATACTACTTTGATATTTAATCCAGTCAACATTTTTTGTCAAATCATATGGAATATTAACTGAATTAGCAGGGGACGGGTGTAGCGTAATGGGTAAGTCGATGCCTTTCACGCAGCCCACCTGGGTTCGATTCCCAACCCCGCATATAGGGTCAGAAAGTTTTACTGGCCCGAAGAGGCGAATGACCTTAAGGTTAAAACCTCTATAATCGAAACAAAACAAACAAAAACTGAATAAGCAATTCCTTTGTTACTGCTAATTGAGATGATGATTGGTAAATGATCGCTACCGTGTAAATCAGGAAATACTTTCCAGCTGCAATCTAGTCGAATTGAAGTCGAGCAAAGAGATAAATCTAATGCACTTGGACGTGCAGGAGGTGTTGGAATCCGTGTCATGATACCCATATTTAATACCGTCATGCTAAAAATGTCGCCAATATTATATATTAAGGATGATCTGTTAAGTGTCGCGTCGCGATGGAGAAGGAAGGAATATTCTTATTAACTTGACACAACTGTTAACAAATTGGAAAGGTTATTTTGGTGCATACGCAAAAAAAGTTTCTTATTTTATTTGAGATTGAAAAAAAATTCTTGACAGAATTTTCTTGTGATATTTTTGAAATTATAGATAAAATGAGAAAGGCATCTTTACATTACTAGTTGGATTCAAAAAGTACGGGTGTGTAATTTCAGAGACATAAGTGGATGTCGTGAATACGAATAAAACTGACACGATTTCTTTTTACTTTCGAAATCGAGTTGATAGTTGATCGATTGTGTGAATTGTGAAACTTTTCCCCTTTTCACTACTAAGGAGTGTATCAAAAACAAGCTATTCACAAATTTATCTTTCAAATTATGATAAAAAACGATATTTTATTCAAACTAAAAATAGATCCTTTATTGTACGAGGTTAAACTTGAGCATAATAAAAACGGGATGAAATTTAAGTTATTTCTTTATGAATTTTCGAACTTTTGAACGAACGCTCTTCATCAAGTTCCGGACAAGTGTTGCGTCGTATTTTTTGGACGCTTGAGCCTAATTTTTTTTAAACTCCTGCATGTTCCCAGCTGCCTTACCAGTCTTCTTGAAGACCCTCTTCACGTAACGCAGAGTAACGTTCTATGGGTCGAAGCTGAGGGCAATTTGGTGGATTGATATTTTTCTCAACGAAATTTATACCCTTTTCCGCAAGCCAATTGAGAGTGATTTTGGTATAGTGAGCCGACGCTAAATCCGGTCAAAACAATGGAGGTCTCTTCTGGAGACACTCAGATCGATAGATTAATGCATTTATAGCACAGACTAACAGACAGGACACTCAAATTAGATTCTTTAATCATTTTAACGGTCATTTCGAATATTTCTTTATTTGGGACAGTACTCACATGTGTCATGATGGCGCCACGTTACCCTATCAAAAACATCCTGTCTGTCATCTAGACTATGTTTATTTTTTTCATTTACCAACAGAGTTGCCATTCATACAGAATTACCTGTAATGTATTGATTTGTATATGTCCATGCGATTTTCATGCAGGATACAGATTTAATGCCAAAACTATATACATAATTGTGCCTACTTCTCATCCTCCAACGCAATACAAAATCGAACCCGTTTTGTTACAATATTTACTTCTGGTCTTCCGCCACTTAATTTCGGGTGAAAACTACCACCACTATAAAAAATAATCTAGATGAACAACGTTGAGTCAAATAAATGGTTACCTTCCAACATCGCGAAAAAGTTAAATATATTATCAACGTAATCCAATAATTTCTTGTGACGATTCATTTTCAAATATTTTGATGAAATCAGGCATCCCTGCAAGCAGCTGATCGATGTTGACAAACGAGGGGAAACCAACTAGTAAAAAAACTTTTACATAACACAAGGGGTGTACAGATAGTAAATAGTTCGCGCAGTACAATATAGGTGGAACTAGTGCATCACGAAAAATTATTTTTATAAGAATTTACTCATACTGTCATGTCTGTTAGTCTGTGTTTATAGTTCCGGTAGTGTAAAGAATGGTTGACTTCAAATTACAGGAACATATTGCTTGCCATACCAGTACCTTTCGACCGAATTTCTCCACTTGAATCGACCTGTCCGCATCGCTCACATCCTCCCCAACGACGACAGTAATGTGTTGTGGACCTGAAAGGGTTTTTGAGTCCTCGCGACATTTTGAAAACGCAGAATTTCAACCGCACAAAGAAGTAAATAAACGAAAGCTGACAGCCAAACGCACAGCATGCTGTGATCTGATCATGATAAATCATCACAAATACATGCGTACAACACAAATGTATGTGGACAGCTTATTTTCGAAACACTGCTTAGAAAAAGGGTTTTAAACGATTTTTGACGTCGATTTCATTGAAAGAAACTATAAAGATGCTGTACAGGATTCTTTGCTGCCTTTTAAAAGGACCAAATTGTGGAATTCTCTACGATATTTAGCACAGCTCGGAACATTTTTCTCGAACGATTTTCGCTCAGCGAAAAGTGCACGAAGCAAATCAAATTATTTTGGATTTTCACTAAACTGATGATTTTTACCTTCGATTTACATAGAAGTAATCTTAATAGTTCTTCAGATAACATTTAAAGCCATTAGAACGGCTGATTTTATATAATGTTGTCCACTTTTCGTTTTCTTTCTCTCCAATGCAAATGACCAGAAGCTCTGTTGCATGATTCAATCGCTATTGTTTGAGCTGAAACAGACCCTGTCAGCTTGGAGCGATCTCAATCTTCAGTTCAGCAACGCCATCGCACGGCATCACATTCAACATATCATGTCAACCGTATGGGTGCGCAACCCTGCTATTTTGGCGCGCACGAATTTGACATTTCTCTCCCCTACTACTATGTATGAGATTCGATGCGGACTCACCTGAGGGCGACATGCTCGCAAAAAAGGATGTTGCCAATGATTTGTTCGGGAAATGTGAGAGCTGGATATCTTGTTAATATGATGTCTTTGGCTGAAACTACCTTTGCGTACAAACCGCAACTCATCCGCTCAAATATTTCAGCTCAATGTTGAATGTGTTGTCGAAACCGGGGGCCTTCATATTTTTGGACTTTTCACAATAGCCATCAGCGCATTCGCAGTGACTCTACTTTCCTCAGGAACCAAGCTGTCTGATTGGTCAACCTCAGCTACGCTATCGGCAACGGCTCTTTCATGTTTACTAACAATGTTGAGTCCTAAATTGTGAGAACACACAAACTGCTGGCCTAGCGCATTTGCCTTCTCTACTGGTGTGATTAAAGGTATTCCTTCAGCTGCGTCCCGGGGTGACATCAGAGGAGGAATAGGCTTCGATTTTCTCGAAGCTTTTGCTGGAAGTTCCTGTTGCGAAGCTCAGATATCCTTTCCTGGATTATCCTAGTTAAGTTGTTATAAGAAGTCTTCTTACCTAGGATGCCAGTTCGTTGATACTGCCTCCGGTAGATATTTCGAAGTCGGACGAGTTTCTTGGTGACACTGTCAATTTGAAGAGAGGAACTGGGCATATGTTGTACTGGAACCGTCGTAGGAAGATAGAGCCGCATCGATTTCCATCGGGGAATCTAGCTCTCGTTGATGTTGTCTGTACGAGGGGAGAAATTATACTTGCTCTTCGTCACACAGAGGAGATGGACATCTCTGTATACACACACACACACATTCATACACACATACAGACATTTTCTGACCTCATCGAACTGAATCGAATGGTATATAACTCTCTATAGAGAAAGGCAAAAAACTTTTACGTATCCGCAATTAAAGATCTAGTCGTTTTACTTTTTCTTTTTACTTCACTCAGATAAGTAAATAATTTTAGTATTGTTTTTATTCCGATGTCTGCTTTTTGTCTTCTCAATTATCTTTTACACAATCCATCACATAATCAGTAAGAAAATTTTAATTAAGTGTTTCGAATGAAATACACTATTCAAGTAACGCAATTTTCTTGGGATACGAGTTATTGCTCATGATTTGGATCATTTTGATCATAAAATCAAGAATCATTGCCATGATTTAATAAAAATATAAAATATTTTATGATTTTTTAATAACAGAATTCTTTCCGTGTAGAGAAACGATACGGGAAACCAAACCATTTATTCCAGGACAAAAACGCACTAACACGACATTAATATCGTCTTATCTTATCTTCAATGTGAAAAATACAATAGGGCTCGAACATAGAATTGCGCCCTTTATGAATTTCTTATGCATTTACATTATGTACTGGTATCGCCAGCTGACACCTCCATAGACGTGTGACGTTATTGCGCCGTCGCGGAAAATTTTCTATGAATGATAATGTAGGTGGCAATTCCGTGGTTGATTCCATTCATTAGTTTTGTGAGGCTTTTAAAGGTGTAAGCGCGTGGCAAAGAATTTGTGTATCGGACCTAAAATTATAAATTATAAAAGCGAATTTAGTTAAATTCATTAAAAAATAATGTCATCACATAAGTTAATAAATTGAAAAATAAAGTATTACGTTTGGATCATTATCATATGTGACATATTTAAACAACCTAAAAAACAAAGATAACTTGTTCAATACAAACTTAAATCTTTTCATATATTATTGCTGAATGATAGTTTTACCCGTTGGCTTTATGCAGAAAGTAATCACAATTGATATTATATCATCTTTCAAGTATTAACAACCATCATGAAAATTTGATAAACCATATGTGTACTCATATTACAACGATTATCTTTAATCTTCTAATTCCACCCGTTCCGTGAAACTGACTTTCTGAAACAATTTTAACACGCGTTTTCACTGATAAGAGAACAGTAGATTTAAATAATGTGCACTTATATAGTTTTCACTTCCTCTGCTAAAACATACAATAATTTCTAGGGCTGATACACAAAATTTACAACGCATTAAACATTATAGTGCTACTAAACCCGGATATCGATTTTTCAGGTTGCATCTCAATTAAAATCGTTCTCAATGAAACGCAATATTGCTATTCAATACCTAGTTATCATCACACTTATTTTATTGGTACCAAAATTTTTCTAATTAGTGTGGTGTCCCAAGAAAAACATATGTAAATTTTGAAAATTTATGATAGAGTGAAGTGTTTTTTGCTGCAAAGACTAGTAAACATGCACATACTTATTTTTGCCGCATACAGTTGCTTTATTGTTTTATCGACGGTACGAGCAGAGCATGACTATTTTCCAGGTTAGTGAATTCTCATTTCATGAATTGTATCGTGTAATTAAATTATTTTTAAATTCTCATTAATTGTTCCCTTAGTTTTTATAGAAGGAGAAGAGCTGCCTCCGAATATGTTAATAATTTTAAATACAAGCTGTAAGGTAGCTTAACTATTCGAGAGAATGTAGTTGTCGTTTTATCGTAAAAGTCGACTGTTTACACAGAATGCAATACCTTGAAAAAGATTTATGCAAAACCTATATAAAAATGGTTACTTTGAATATAGCCGCTATGATTTAATCAGGTTTTTAATTCAATTGTTGGGTGATGTTTTTTGATTGATTTTGATGTGGAACACATCTTTGTTTTCTATATAGGGGTGCAAATTTGAAATTCAAGGGTAAATACAAGTAGAATTGTAGTCAGCTTTTGAACACTCAGTCGGTTTAGTTTTATTATTTCACCAATTGATTGGACATATTTATATGTATTTATTTGAATGTTCAAAGCCGTGCATATTCAATAATATTATTGAAATGTTGATTAATAGCTAGCAACGACCAATTTTGCCTGCTAAAAATCTCAGGCTTGCCGGATTTCCCTAACGTAGACGACGGTTTTGAAGGAGTAAGCGATGATCACCTACGCTTCGCTTGATTTTGACTACAATTTGGATGCCGATCCGGATAATCTGGATAATGCTACTTGGAAAACAGCGACCAAAAAAAATTAGCTTCTACCGTTGATGGTTGTCAATGCGGATTACCACTCATTGCGGAAAGCTCTACATTCAATGAATGTTGCACCAACGTTCAAGTTATGCAGCTTTGGGATCAACTGCTTTGCAACTCACGAGTATGATCTGGTAATGAAACATCCCCTGGAAACTAATGCTGAATTTTTCACTCATGACAAGTCGAGTGAAAAACCATACAAAGTTGTGCTGAGAGAACTTCCGTTACTCAGGGAAGAGTCACTGATGGACACCTCATAGAATCTTAAATAACCGGCTATGGAAATTCATCTAATGAAACATCGAGAAGAGGATAAACGCACGTACTGAGACGCATTGTACCTAATTCACGCCAAGAGAGCTACTACCACGTTGAAGCAGCTTAAGGAACTGAAGGCCATCGATCATGTCATCGTAAAATGGAAACCATACCGCAACAAACGCAGAGATCTAACTCACTGCATGAAATGTCTACACTTCGGGCATGGTGCTCGAAATTGCCATATGATTAGCCGTTGCAACCGCTGCGGATCGAATCATGCTACCAACGAGTGCGCAATGGAAGAAGAATCTACCCCCCGCTGTGCAAACTGTGCTGGGTCCCTCGAAGCAACCGAACGAGCTTGCCCGAAACGTGCTGAGTTCCTGAAAATAAGGAAACAAGCTACACCTACCGACAACCATCGAAGAAGAAGGTTCTACCTGTACCACCTGTATCGCCATTGGACCCAGTGAATTTCCCCAGGCTGAATAATCTACCGGATCCAAACCTCCCGCCACCTGGTTTCACAACTACTGATGATGGCCTTACTGTAAACTGTACTCCGCTATTTACTTCTGGGGAGTGAAGATGCTTCACGGCGTATGATATTCATGAATATACCTGCTTTATGAACCATGTCGCTTTTGAAGAAACGTGAGCCTTGTTGCTTCATTGGAATAGCTGTCCATGCACGAGAATGGAAGAGAGCAAACAATATTCACCCCTACTACTGTTTCTCCTTCTCACGGTTTCTCAATATTCACGGGGCTAGAAAGTGACGAAGATTATATACTCAGTTTTCGCCAACAGACTGATGACTGGCTCTTAACCGTCGAATCGCTTTTCAGCAGGAACTTGATTTACAGAAGTAACAAGAGTGCAGGAGCTAGTTTCTTTATAAAACCCAGCAAACGAAGCGTTTGTTTGTTAGCAGTATTTGCTGAGATCACCAGATCGCCATTGCTAATTGCTGCACTCCTGCTACTTCTGTTTATAATATTCAAGTATAACTAAGAATTCTTACCCTCTACTAACTTGACACGAATTAAATAAGTGATATGCAACAGTTTTCGTGGCATAAAGTCATCAATAACATCCGTTCGCGCTCGGAGCCAGTCCTCAGTCTGTTAGCGAAAACTGAATATACAGGGTCCGGCACTCGAAGTGTAACCAACTTCAGACCGCTCGCGCAGCTGACGCACGGGCATCAGCTCTCTAGAAATTTGCTAAATGACAGTTCGGAGTTGTATTGTTTACAAGCGCAAGAAAGCATTTTGCCAAAAGTGAACGCGAACAAAAATCAGTGATGGATTTAAAACGTAATAGTGTGATTGCTCTACATTTAGATGAAAATCACAACCAGCGATTGTTCGTGAGCTCAAACACCTTAAAGTGAATAAAGTTTTTGTTTATCGCACCATAACTCGTTACAATAATACTGGTAGCATCGCAAAGCGTCATGGAGGTGGTCATCAAAAGACTGCAACGTCACGTGAGATGGTTCAAAAAGTGAAGAAGCGACTTGAACGAAATCCTCGACGAAGTGCCAATCAAATGGCAAAAGAACTGAAAATATACGACCGTAGCATCCGCCGCATACTGAAAAATGATCTGAAGGCAAGCCTTACAAGATCCAAAAGGCGCATGATCTCACACCGAAGCAGCAACAAATTAGACTTGAGAGAGCGAAGGAGTTGCTTCGTTTGGCCGAAAGCGGTCAATTTCCGAACATTGTATTTTCTGACGAGAAAATTTTTCCAATTAAGCAATTCGTAAACTCTCAAAACGATAGGGTTTACTTGACCGACCGTTCATACGAGAATTTGAGTCATCGATTGGCCACCAGGAGGCAGCACCCGCAACAGATAATGGTTTGGGCCGCTGTAACCCCAGATGGGCGCTCTCCAATCGTTTTCATCGAGCCTGGCGTCAAGGTAAATGCGACATATTATCGGGAAAGTATTCTGGAGGTTGCTTTGAAGCCGTGGGCAGACAAACATTTCGGTGGCAGACCATGGACGTTTCAGCAGGACTCGGCACCGTCTCACAAAGCTCGAGTGAACCAAGAATGGCTGAAAAACAACGTTCCGAACTTCATCACGTCCACATAATGGCTCTCGAATTCACCAGATGCGAATCCAATGGATTATTCTCTTTGGGCCATTTTGGAGAGCAAAGTCCGAACTAAAAGATACACCAGTCTCGAGGCGCTGAACAAAGTTATTGTCCGCGAGTGGTCCAAAATACCTGCAAGTCACATTCTGGCAGCTTGTGATTCGTTTTTTGACCGTCTCAAGGCCATAGTCAAGGCAAAAGATGGTCATATCGAGCAAAAGTGAATTGATTCTGAATTTTGTATTAGTTTTACACATTTTGTACTTTGAATTAAGTAAAAGTAATTTTCCAAACTGAATTTATGGCCTTTTTAATTGGTTACACTTCGAGTGCCGGACCCTGTATAATCTTCATCACTTCCTAGCCCCGTGAAGATTGTTAGCTTGCAGTTAAATATTTTATGAGAAGAACGACGCTCGGCGAATATTCCAAACCCTGGTCAGTGTTGTTGCGATTGCAGTCAGAAGCGGTGTGAAGTTTGCTGTACTTCCTAGCCTTGGTACTAAATAATCGAGTCGCTAGGAGTTGAATTGGGTACGACGATCGGAAAGATAAAATTCATCGCAGCATACTGCATTAGATAGTGCTCTCCGAACCAAAGAACTCAATCACAACTAAGAAATGATCTGCAGATGCTGACAAGAGGACGAAATAAATTCATTATCGCCGGTGATATCAATGCCAGACACCAAGCCTGGGGAAATTCCAGAAATAATCGAAATGGAACGGAGCTGAACGACGACCTTCAGAACATTAACTACGATCGCTATCCAGAATCAGTAGAGGACATCGACAGACAACTAAATGAAGTTGAACGTGCCATCGCCATTGATTCTAACACTAAAACATTGATTAGGTTAAGAAATATTTATCGAAGACAGTACCAGATAACAGGACTCAGGGAAAACAAAACTTCAGCTAAAAATCTCACTAATATTATTAGGCAAAGAATGAACGATATCAAAAACAGGGAATTCTCAGACCATATCAGTAAGTTAGATAACTATTGTTAATATTTTTGGAAATTGTGTAAACTTCTTAAAAAGAAGCCAAATCCGATACCACCTCTTCGTCTGGATGACTGTTTGCTCATAATACCGATTGAAAAAGCTACTGCTTTAGGTCAACATATTGTTAGTCAAGACATGATTAGTCCTCACGAAACTACTGTTTTAGCCACTGTCGAAACTGCTGATAGAAAGCCTCCTTTATTTGCTGCTAATTACAGAATCACAGAAGAATTTCATCAAAAGGTAAAAAAATATGAAAGCTCCGATCGAATTAGAGAATGCAAATTTTTACATTCGTTCGACAAAATCCGATTCGATCGAAATACAGAATAGGGGTGTTTTTCAACATCTTGCATCTATTTTCAATCAATGTTTGGTCCTTAGCTACTTTCCCTCTAGTTGGAAAGTGGCCAAAGTGATCCCAATAAAAAAAGCCTGGAAAGGATCCCACCTGTCCGAAGAGCTATCGCCTGATCAGTCTCTTATTTAGTGCAAATAAGAGACTGATCGGGCGATAGTTCTTCGGACAGGTGGGATCCTTTCCAGGCTTTTTTTTAGTTTTTCGAACATTTTGGACAGTAAAAAGTCGCTAACAATGTAGGTCTGAAACAATAAGAAATAAAATTAAACATAGACTAAACAGATAATACCATAGATGTAAAGTTACAAACTGTATATAAATGTTGACAAAAACAAAGATAGTAAATAAAATGTTCAATGTACAAAAAAGCTAACGTTTCAGTCCTACGTGTAGCATGCCGGGGGTAGGTTGTTGCTAGACAGCAAGATAGAAAGCGTTATAAAACAATTTGAAACTTTAATAGGTATGCTCTGATCTTGTGTCATGCGAGTTCGGATGAAATTCCATGTTATGTCGTTTTCGCCTGAAGAAATTTGCAACTACCCAAGAGTAAATTATGAGTGCTTAAAATTAATTATAAGATCAATCTAAGCAGACTCTCGTGCAATTGCGGATTCAAAAGTGGGTCGATTGATTGAACTGTTTGATTGAAAATGTCGATCATTAGCAATTTTTGTTGCCTTGTTCCACATCAATGGCTCGGACAACCCCATGAGGTTGTAGTTTTTTAAGGCATTTGTCTGAGGAAGTGTGTATACCTCTTCGCTCTAGAAAAGGGTCCGATTTTGGTACTCAAAGCTTTTATCTGGTTTGAATATTCATAAATATTTAGATTGATTTGTACAAGTAAACCGCATTTACCGATATTATTGGATTTAGTTATCCAAAAGGAGAGTAACAGAGATATTTTGGCCACTCTAATATATTTTTGTCCGGCTCCCACATTATTCCCTGATCTTCTGCGATTCTCAGTCTTTTATAACATTGAAACATTTCTTGTCCCGCCGGATCGATGGAAGTAGAGACTATTCTATCTATTATTATTTGCTTCACTCACATAAATATTATCAACGGTGGGGTTATTGCTACCTTTGCCGAAATATCGGCTAAGATGCTCTAAAACTCGTTTCAATAGTTTTTCTGCTACTGTTTATCTGAGTTACTGGAATAATTAGCTATTACTAATCAACGGTTTTCGGAAGCGACACTTGTACTTAACCATTTCAAATCTATCTAACTTGTCCTGGCAAACATGTAATCTTGCTCAGGAATTCGATCTAAAATTTTATCCATTTTTTCTTTCTTGTTTAAACGCATCACTCAACATGCGTCGAAGACGAAACATTGATGAGTTTCCTGTTACTACTATTACTACTTCCTCATGGCTTACTCCATCTCTAGCACTTCATTATCTATAAAATCTACCCGCATATTCAAATATCCAAACACATTTTCTCTAGAGAACATCTTGCCTATCTTCCAAGCACCTACTTTTCAGATGAAACACAATAAGATGACCTAAACCTCTGTTCAATAGAATTGAATGACAAAATTCAACCCCACTCACAACTCAACTAGCTCAGTTTATTCAAAGACATCATATTAACAAGATATCTAGCTCTAACATTTCCCGAACAAATCATTGGCAACATCCTTTTTTGCGAGCATGTCCTTTTTTACGAGCAGCTGACAGGGTCTGGTTTATTACAACCACAGCGCCTCTTACCGTTTAAGGTAGGACTCGATCAACCCGAAACTTACCGGTTAATAAAGCGAACTTATAGAGAAATGACTCTGAAAATGCGTTCTGACTCAGAATAAAAAACAAAAAGATTTCCACAATTGGTTCTTTTATTAGATTTCAGTACGGCTGTGTACGATGAATGGTGAGGCCTATTGATGAACGATGAAGAGAGAAAGGAGAATTTCATACCTGATGATTTTTCAGAGTCGTGTGTGGCGGACGACAGGTGGCGTTACTTTGAATGCTTTTTGGTCGACGTAGTCTGCATTCCGACGGCTAACCGACCCAACTGCTTGGAGATGTTTGCCGATCTGTTCAGGCGGCTAGACGAGGGACGCCGCTACATCTTTGGTTCCGATGACTACACTCGTAGGATAAAACGGGTTTTAATATGCACCTCCAATGGCTAAACGATTTCACAGGCACGTGTCTGTTTCGTTCTAATTATGGTAATGATTTCACGGGTGTTACCGCTGCTTTGTTCCGACGTGGTAGGTTGTGTCTTCGGGTGTACGTCTCTCCCTTTCTCTCAATCTCACTCTCTCTCACTCTCAATGTTTGACAGTATTCAATTCGCTCGACACATGCATTCTTATTGTCTGACAAATGAATATGAACTATCATGTTGAATGTTTTTTCATACGAGGTGGATATCAATTCATTATTGGAATGGCATGATTTATGTATGAACTTTTAAATAATTTGTTAAAAATAGTTTATTGAATATAAGCTATCCGTAAACATTCTCAATAATTTTAATATTCAATTTTCATTCCACTAACTGCCACAATACCTTAGAAGAATTGAACGATTTTGTTAGGTCATCTCCAATTCCATTGAACTATTCGTTCAGCTTATTCTAAGTCAGTCGTTTCTCGGACCACAGCCATCTCTGTACACATATCAGCTATTGAGCATTACCACAGATAACAAACATCCCCTCATGATCCGTGAGCTAGTATATGATATATGATAGAGCTACATACATTATATAATATTATATTATATAATATTATATTATATTATATTATATTATACTATATTATATCATACTAGCTGAATCACCCGGCGTTGTTCAGAAATGTTTCGTAAAGGCAAGGCCGCAAAAAAAATCTGGAAGTTGTTCTGCCTAATACTATGAATGTAGAGAAATTTAGGCTGTGAACCATTTCGCGGCTAATTTTAACTTTTGGTTGAAATCTGACACTTGAGCGGTTGTTTTGTGTCGAGTAGTTAAATTTAACTAAAACTGCGGCCCATTTCAAAGTTTGACGGATGGAAAGTCAACTAAAGTGGAAAGTTTACTAAAAAATTTGATATTAGAATTTTCTTTGCAAGATATTTTTCAGTGTCGGAAAATAACCATCGATCTGTCAAAAATAATCATGACAACATCAAAATAACCGCTCGAGTGTCAGATTTCAACCAAAAGTTAAAATTAACCGCGAAATTATTCACAGCCTTAGACGGAAACCCGATTGAACAATACTCCGTACATGTCCAGATTGCTCACGGTCCCAGTGTCCCATCTCAGATCTCACAATAATCATAATTCTTACAGCATTCTCGTCCAATCGGGTCGGTTGGGGTCAGTCAGTTCCCATATTTGGGGCACTCTTTCCTTCTTAAAATAACATAATAATCTCCTTTGATATAAAAGTAGTATCTGTATTTGTCGGATAAAATTTATATTGAGCTTCCCTTTTTTATGAACCGAATCTGAGTAGTTTAAAAAGTATCTGTGCTTATCAAAAGGTATCGATTCCCAACTTTGGTGCATGCACCAAACTTTTTTTTTATTCAATATTATAATATAATTTTAAGGCTTACTGCTTAAGCTCTAAGATGCCAAGGGTATTTACTAATCCTAATTACGACTAACTTAAAACTAGATTAGTATCATTATGTAATGTAGTCTCGGGGTAGCGGATTATCGAGAATTCAGCTTTCAGCTGGCGATCGGCAGTGACCGGTGTATTGAATATTGCATGAGGGTCTTCCATATGGCGTTGGTGAATATCCATGTTGGCCGCATCCTTCGGTCCGTGTGGGTCCGCGGGAAACCAAACTTGGTGGCGATTCGTGCAGTTGTTTCGTAGTTATGCAGAAACTTACATACACTCGTGTTCATAGGCAGATAAAGACTATTTTCCCTTAGTTTTTTGAATTCCCCTTCAAAATGGAACCAGATCTTTTGAAATAATTAAAAAAATGAAATTAGCAATAGCAATACTATTTAGCACCACCTTGAAATTCTTGCTCTTCTCCCCCCTACAAAAAAATAGGAGGAGAAAATTGATTTTCAAAATCCATCTTTAGGCTGCTATAAATTTTTGTGCCTGTCGAAAAATGTCGATTTTCGCAAAATTTGAAACATTTTGCATCAAATTTTCCCTATCAGTAAACACTTACTTCATCTTCCCCCAGCTTGAACTTTAAGCCAAATTTGAAATTTGGCTTTAATTATTATCTAAAAAGTATTTGAATTCCACTCAACAGACGAACCGTTCAAAAATTCAACAAATAGAAAGTTCGTTTAGCTCTAAAAGCAATAAAGTAATCATAAGCAAGGACGGAAAAATTCAATCGTCGCCCTGAATACACCCGATCATGTTTCACTATACATCATCGGTCCATTGCGTACTCAATAATACATAATAGAGTCACTTAAACTCGTTCGGTATCATACTGCGTGCGATGACGGAGAATGAGAGAATTGCAAATCGGGAAATTTTTAAACACGAACCCAATTGCCAATGCATGAGTTAAAGAGTGCCAGCGCACATAATCGGAACACCCCCGCTGCTATGGAAGCTGGTTCCTGAAACCGACGCATTTTGTTTTGGTGGCGTTGTTGTCAACAATATGTTAAGCTACGTTCATATTATACAATCAAACCACAATGGTGTCAAAAGTTAATTTCTTCAAACTTAATATAAATATAACTCTTGTCTAGTATTCTCTGCAAAACAAGTAATTTGACCTCTTTTTGAATAAGAAAACAAGTGGTTCGTTATAGTTTGATTATATTCCATCGAAATCATTTCCATATGTTGGTGCAACCGCATGAAGAAAGATGTGAACACTGCTTAAACACAGCATTTGATAGCGAACTAGAACCAAAAGAACATACATTTCGGCTTCAAGCCAATTGTATGCAGATGACGATCGCACCACCGGGGTGAATCGGAAGCGATTATGTTCGTTCGTAAAAATGAGCCAACTGTTCGTGTGCAAACGAAAATTCGAACGATTGACAAGTGTGCCTGGATATATTCGGCAGGAGTAAGATCGAAATGATCTGTTGCAGGGTAGGGTGGAAATTGGCTATGACAAGATTGCATGATGAGTTCTAACTCAAACAAATTTGGGGCAGCATTATCATTTCTGATCAGTGTTGCACAATTATCACCTAGTCAAATATCTCCGTTGAGTATGGGGAGAAATTCATTCCTTTCAATATCACTACAGTAATATTCTTTACATGCACCCATGATTATGAATGATCATTCTCACGATTTTCAGCCATACAGCGATTTGTACTAGCAGATGATGGTATTCAGATGTCGGAAGTCCAGTACGCAACAGCAATATGCGATGCAAATACAGCGAAAAAAAAAATACATTCTGAATATTGATTATAGAAACAAAGGACTTTGTTTTAATTCTAGGGTTGGAGCATTTAAACCTGCATGAAAAATGTACTTGCAATTTAACCTGCATGAAACATGCTTTGTGATTGAATTTATATTATTGTCATTATAATTGTTTTTAATCACAGAGTGGCATATTAAGATCAGATTGAAATTGATTTTCAATACATCACCCACCATATTGAATATCAGCATTTTCAGTGAAAATCTCTGCATGACTGATAATAGTGAGAATGTTTTTGAATGATTATCATTTCATTATCACGTTCAAGTTTATGAATCATAACTTCTTCTCCAGTACTGATACTTTTTTGAGTTTCATTGAATTCTTGGATAACTACGACATTCTGTTCAGTTTAGTTTTAGATAAAAAGACACTGAAATAAATTACTTTGAATTGGAAAAGGTTTGGTTGGAAAACTTTATTTCCTTAGTCATATTATAAAAAATTTATTACCCCATTACAAAATCACCAGACTGACATATTAGACGAAAATTGGAAACTACTCTACGTTCTTCGAATTTCAATTTATTGGGTGCTGATGGAACTAACATCCACCAAACGATTAACTTAATAATTTTAGACTATTAAAAAATCACGATTCAGGGTTTTAGATACAAGGAATATTATTGTAAACAGAATATTTTTTCGGCTGATTTGTAAAACAACCTTAGTTGAAATGTTTATTACCTTAGATAGTGCATGCGTTATTATAAAGAATTATTTCGATTATTTTTTTCGATATGTGTTATATCTATATTACCCCCCACTCCCTATCTGTTAGTAGCTTTCAAACGGGAAACTTGCCGAAATCGGTTCAACCATCTCTGGAAAAATTGAGCGGTCGAATGGTATATAAAACTATGGGACTCCGAGGATCCGTTTGAAAGTCGGATTTTGCAGCAATTTTTTTTACCTTTCTATAGGGCAATGCAAATTATTCCAGTAGTTTTATTGTTATCGTGTGAACGAACGGTTTCGAGAAAACGCGCAAAGGCAATATCTCCGAAAGAATTGTAAGACAGATTTTGCAATTTTGCATTTATGATTTCCGATAATGTATTTATCGATTGAAGCAAACTTTGTCCATTCATTTCTTTGGCTTTCTTGTAATATACTGTTACAAAAGTTGTAATAAAATTCGCACCCTCACACATGTCGTCGTATTCGTAATGGAAACTACAATACCTTGAACAATATAATGAATTTTGTCTACTTGTATGACTTGTATAAACATTTGTGTCGAACTTGTAAGTGAGTACAGTACTTTTCCAGACTCCCAAAAAAACCTATTCGATTGCGCTACACGAAGCTATAATATAAGGGTAGATAGTACTACTAAAATAAAAAAAACTCTTATGGGCTCGTTGAGAGATGTATTCCAAAACATTCGATTTTGGTGAGGAGAGCCGTTGGTCAAATCCAACTGTCGATTTTGGATCGAAAAGTAAAGATATATGTGAAAATATAATGTGCTTAGGAAATAGGGTTTCAGTTGAGAATGTTTGTTCCTTTCGGCGACTGTCAAGCCTCTACTGAAATATAGCAAATAACTTTTTCACATATTTGCAGCATGAATCAAAAACGCACTTAAACTTCCCGTCGGCTCGTGAAATCACCCCACGGATACGATTATTTTGCGTCTGCCTTACATGCTTCATTATACTCCAGAGCGTTAAAAGAATGGATCGTCTTGAATCACGATTCAAAATAGTTGCAAATAATCGGATTGCCGAGCGAGTTAACTCATCATTGGTTCAAATTAAAATCGAACATGTACTAGGCCTAATTCAAATGGCATCGCTCCATAACGATGTAAAGAGAGACGAAATGTGAGAGAATTAACTATTGCGCTTGGCCGATCGGGTGTTACTCTAGGCAATCGGGTGTTCGGCAGAAGCACACTTATGCACGAATAAAATCGAGTAACTCGCATTAGGTAGAAAAGTGTCTATAAGTGCTAGTCTAGTGAAAATAGTTGCGATTATTCCCTTTCTTGATCATAAGAATAAGTTATACTTTTACTTTTACTTCAATTAATAGCACTCGTTGAGGTGAATTACAAGTTACGTTTTATTTATATACTAAATTATTTTGTTTTGAAGCATTTATTTTTTTATTAAACAACCTAATATTGTGTATTTAGATCACTGGAACCGTAATCATTATCACAGTAAACATGAATACATATGGTTTAATTTTTGAAATCAAGAAATTGTAGTACATAATTTGGAAATGTTGATATAAATTCTGTAGCTAATTAATAAATTAATAACATTAAGATTAATTTGATTAATTCTGCGTGCACATTTCACACATTTATGTAAATAGGGGTTTTTATAATACAATAAGTTATCTTTCGAGTTAGTATCAGATTGCGATTATAAACCGTATTTACAGTTTATTTTTTCTGGCAGTGTAAATCGAGAATTATTCCATATATTTGAAGTTGTTTGGTTCAGTGTACTGATTGGGAAAGCTGTCATATGTGCATTAGAAAAATTTTGAAATTTTGCTTTGTCGAGCCGTAATTGGTTTTTGAAATGTATAAACGATTACTGTTCTGTTCCACGGTGATGGTTTTAGAACTGAAAAGTTGTGTTTGTAGCAGAATTTCACAAATAATCTGAAAATGCAACTCAAAATATAAAACTTTGGCCAAAACAACCGAAATTTGAAAAAGTTTACATAAACTCTTCCCCCTTTTTTATTGTTTGCGCGCTGCTGTTTCCTATTGATATGGTGTTAGACATGCACGGTGAACCGAACTTTACTCTGAAAATTCGCATAAAAAAACCGCATAACTCTGAAACTTCGCCTAAAAAAACCGCCGAAGGGAAACCGCATAACTCTGTGAATTCGCATAAAAAACCGCATAACTCTGAAACTTCGCATAAAAAACCGCAGAAGGGAAACCGCATAACTCTGTGAATTCGCATAAAAAACCGCATAACTCTGAAACTTCGCATAAAAAAACCGCATAAATCTCAAAGATTGCATAAAAAAAGTCGCTTAAAAAAACCGCATAAAAAGACCGCATAAAAAAAGACCACAGTGTACTTCAAATTGTAGCAATTTATTATAGCAAAACTAAAATACCACCTTGATTGATCACCATACCTTGACAGGCTACTGAATGAAACGAATACAAGCCAAGTATTATCGTTCATTTAAAAACATAATATTTATGTTAATAACATTAATTATATTTATGTTACTTGGTGCCAGAACCAGAGCTTATTAAAATATGAGGAGTGTATCGAAAATAAGCTATCCACATACATTTGTGTCGTACGCATGTATTTGTGATGGTTTTTTGTGCTCAGATCACAGCATGCGTTTGGCTGTCAGCTTTCGTTTGTTTACTTGTTTGTGCGGTTGAAATTCTGCGTTTTCAAAATGTCGCGTATTGAAACGGAAGTGAAAATGAAGGTTCTGGACATATGGTTAAGTGAGAAGGGTATTACTATGCGAAAATTGGCGAAGCGGTTTGAAATTCATCATGCCAGTGTTAAAACCATCGTAAATAAGTTTGGGGAACACTATTCTTTGGATGAGCTACCAGGAACAGGCAGAAAACCCGATTCTTCCAACCCGAAACTGGACCAGAACGTGGTATCTCTAATCATGAAGAACAAATCAATGTCAATACGTGATTTGGCCAAAAAAGCAGGAACGAGTGTCGGAAAGATCCAGCGTATCAAGAGGCGAAATCATCTGAAAATCTACAAGAAGCAGAAAATCTCGAAACAAAGTGTAGAACAGAAGAAGCGAGCAGCAACATGCGTTTTGATAGACGATGAGACTTATGTAAAGGAGGACTCAAAAATTCTTCCAGATCCACAATACTTTACTGTCGTCGTTGGTGAGGATGTGAGCGATGCGGACAGGTCGATTCAAGTGGAGAAATTCGATCGAAAAGTATTGGTATGACAAGCAATATGTTCCTGTGATTTGAAGTCAACTATTTTTTACACTACCGGAACTATAAATGCAGAAATCTATCGATCTGAGTGTCTCTAGAACAGATTGCTGCCTTTATATAAAAAGCATAGTACACCTCCATTGCTTTGGCCGGATTTAGCGCTCACTATGCCAAACCACTCCCAATTGGCTTGCGGAAAAGGGTATACATTTCGTTGAGAAAAATGTCAATTCACCAAATTGCCCTCAACGTCGACCCATCGAATGTTACTGGGCAATCGTGGAGAGGGTCTTCAAGAAGACTGGTAGGGCAGCTGGGAACATGCAAGAGTTCAAAAAAAATTTGGGCTCAAGCGTCCAAAAAATGCGATGTAACATTGTCCGGAACTTGATGAAGAGCGTTCGATCAAAAGTTCGAAAATTCGTGAAGAAATAACTTAAATTTCATCCGGTTTTCATTATGCTTAAGTTGAACCTCGTACAATAAAGGATCAATTTTTAGTTTGAATAAAATATCGTTTTTTTTATCATAATTTGAAAGAAAAATTTGTGGATAGCTTATTTTCGATACACTCCGTATGTTAATGGAAAATGTATCATTATACTGAAAACAGAACATAATTCATTTGGCACAATCCCCATATAATTGAATGGGTTAATAAAAAAAACTCGAATAACCATCGCAGCTAGACAAGCAAAGCTAAGTCTTGGTATTACGTTTATGGTGGAATTTAGCCTTTCTGTTTCAACGGACTTCGCAGTCGATTCATAGCATAGCTAGTGCTACGATCCTATTGATACAAAGAAAAATAATAATATAACCACTCTCTTCTTATTCGAAGATGATAATGAAAGTCAATTAAAATAGAATATATTGGAAGTAATTAACAAATTATTTTAACAGCGTTTTATTCGATAAGGAAATTCGACCGCGCTCTATCATGCGTGTCAAGTGAATACTTTTACATAAATTTCATCTCATCGGCGTGAAGGGTCTGGTACTACTGTCAAGGGTAACGAAAATACTTGAATGTTTTCTTGTCTCGAATCGTTCTTTTGAAGGAGAATCCATGCTTGCTACTAAACTCAGGCATATACATGGTTAGCAAGTTAGTCAATCATAATTACTCATAATTCATAGTTCTAGTGCAATAGTAATCAGTAACAATAACGATTGATGTGGATATATTCAAAGTGTGAAGGATTCAAAAATCCATTGCGAATCAATGCACAGTGGTCCGGATCCACAATTTAGGGGGACAAAAACATTTGTGGCTTAGCCTTATACTTTAGAGCTATGATGTCTTCGGAACAGATGATCAGTGAAAGATAAGCCATATTTTGAAGCTAATAGCATATAGGGTGGTTCTAATTATTAGGGTGATCCAAAAATTATTTTCCGTATGTGTTGAGATAGAGGACTGCATCCTTCGGCAAAATTGTAGGAAAACTTATATCAAGCAACTTTGCCGAAAACACTATTGTAGTATCTCTAACGGTTTTAGTGTTACAGCTATTTTAATAGATTAACTTAGGGTGTTCCTAAAAAAATCAGATTTTTTGCTCCAGCTTTCTTAATATTCACTTCTCGATTTTGGTGTCTTTGAATATCTTTTAAAGTTTCTTGAAACCAATTTTTTCATGACTAGCGCATTCAGGTAGCGTTTTCTGAACCGAAGTTATGAGCAAAACTAGTTCAAAAAACAGATCATTTTTAAACTGCTATATCTAACATTGGAGCAAACGAAAAAAAAATCGGTTTGTTTCATTTGATAGAAAATACTTTCGAGCATGTTTATAGAAAAAATGGCGGAGGAGATATTTTTTTAAATTTTTTAAATTGTGCTCAAACATTGGGTTTTTTTTATTGAAAAATGCCCTTTCATGTAAGACATTTATTAGCTATACATATTGAAATAAGGTATTGCTGTCTTCTAACGTGTTAAAATTAAAAATGTTAATTCAGCTGCATAATCGGGAAGATGGTGTACACTCACGTTGGTTGTTATTCTATTCGATAATGCTGTTACAGGATCAGACGTTAAAAGAAATCGTTTGAAAATTGATTTATTTCGACTCTCTTGCACTTCCTTACTGTACATACCAATAGGAAGCAAAGTATGTTTTATAATTGCAGTCCCATGCACCAGAAGTTTATGCACGGTTGGCGACAGAGCATACCATCCATACAGCTCCACAAAACGAATTCTCCTGGAAAGCAGGTACCGAAATCTTCACATTGCTGTTTATCAACGTTAAGATTATAAAAAACCGTTCAAGTATATTTCCATTTAACTCGATGATTTGCGCTACTGTGTTATATTCTTTGAAAAATCTACGGGCCCAGATACCATCATCACACGGCATCACATTCAACATATCATGTCGATTGTGTGGGTGCGCAGTGCTGCTATTTTGGCGCGCAAGATTTTGACGTTTATTTTCCCTACTTCAATGTACGAGATTCGATGCGGACTCACCTGAGGGCACCATGCTCGCAAAAAAGGATGTTTCCAATGATTTATTCTAGAAATGTGCGAGCTGGATATCTTGTTAATATGATGTCTTTGCTAATACGTAATCCTAGCCGCTCTTTTAATGCCGTTAGAATGTTTGTCTCTTGCTCCTTGACATGCTGATTTTGTCGGGACACGCGCCATGTCGGTTTCTCAATGTGCAAACAATAACTCACTTTTAGCCAAAGTTCCATAGATCGAATCATTGCGTGCAGAAGCGAAATTCCAAATTGATATTTGTTTGGATTATTCTCATTTGTTTCAGTTCTTGAAAAATTCAGAGCTTTTCCTGAGCGCTTGCATATATACCAAGCTTGGGAGTGTATGCCTGTTATGTCGTTTAACACTTTCGTATCGTTCAGGCAGAACCAGGCCCGTGCGCAGGGGGGGGTTTTGGGGGTTTTAACCCCCCCCATGAAGAATTTTTTTTAAATTAAGTTTCATGAACAATGGAGTACTTATTATATCAAAGTGCAAATAACTTGACAATTCATATTTTTTTATCAATTTTTTATCAATTTATAAACTGACATAATTTGAACAACCCCCCCCCCCCCCCGCTTTAATGATTTCTGCGCACGAGCCTGTCAGAATTCGTTTTACATTGTCAATATAGTGGATGAGGCGCCTTTTCGTCTTTTGGACACCCCCCCCCCCCCTCTCCCCTCGAAAACCCCCCCCCATGGATGATTCCTGCGCACGGGCCTGGGCAGAACACTACCTTCGTTGATACAAATACTTTCCCCAGTACTGTGGGAGAAAGCTCTGCAATTTCTGCATTTACTTTGTCCACTTCCTGCTGTTAGTTCCGTGTTTTCCTTTTGAAAGATTATTATTCTGGGCAGCAAAGGGAAACAGATGAAGGATAATTGTTGTTCCAGATTATCCAGCCTTCTTGCTCAACAATCAATCGCAAGGGAACCAAACAGATAGCAAATATTGTACAGTAAGGAAGCGTAAGAGAGTCGAAATAAATCAATTCGCAAGTATAGGCAGTTCCATCCGCAGAAATTCAATCGTTTAGTGAATCTAGAGGATGTATTCAAACGATTTCTTTTAACGTCTGATCCTGTAATAGCATTATCGAATAGAGTAACAATCAACGTGAGTGTACACCATCTTCCCGATTATGCAGCTGAATTAACATTTTTAATTTTAACACGCTAGAAGACAGCAATACCTTATTTTAATATGTATAGTAGGGTGGGACAAAATATTGATTTCAGCTCTACTAAATTTTTCGTGTTCCTTTTGGGTCCCATAATCACCATGTAAAATTTTAGCTCGATAGGAGAAACTATATTTTCGCGCCCGCGGTTCAAAGTTTGTATGGGATTTAGTATGGGAAAACGAACTTTTAACAAAAAAATCATCTGGAGGTCATCCTATATACTCAAAAAATCAGCGGGCATGTAATTTTTGTAGGAAATTTAATGAGGAAGAAAACCTTGGAGGACTGTAACATAATCCGACATCTGTGAAAAATGTTATTAAAGAAAAACTGACACAAGGTCCGAACGATGGCTCATTCCTTAATGTATCTAGCACCACTGCTGCTAGTGGTGGTAATGTGATCAAACAACTCAGATCAACCGTTGTAGCATGATAAAAGAAAGCAAACTCACATTACCACCACTAGCAGCAGTGGTGCTAGATACATTAAGGAATGAGCCATCGTTCGGACCTTGTGTCGGTTTTTCTTTAATAACATTTTTCACAGATGTCGGATTATGTTACAGTCTTCGAAGGTTTTCTTCCTCATTATATTTCTTACAAAAATTACATGCCCGCTGATTTTTTGAGTATATAGGGTGACCTCCAGATGATTTTTTTTGTTAAAAGTTAGTTTTCCCATACTAAATCCCATACAAACTTTGAACCGCGGGCGCGAAAATATAGTTTCTCCTATCGAGCTAAAATTATACATAGTTTCTATGGGACCCAAAACGAACACGAAAAGTTTGGTGGAGCGAGAAAATATTTTTTCCCATACAACCTTGTCCCACCCTAATGTATAGCTAATAAATGTCTTACATGAAAGGGCATTTTTCAATAAAAAAAACCCAATGTTTGAACACAATTTAAAAAAATATCTCCTCCGCCATTTTTTCTATAAACATGCTCGAAAGTATTTTCTATCAAATGAAACAAACCGATTTTTTTCCGTTTGCTCCAATGTTAGATATAGCAGTTTAAAAATGATCTGTTTTTTGAACTAGTTTTGCTCATAACTTCGGTTCAGAAAACGCTACCTGAATGCGCTAGTCTTGAAAAAATTGGTTTCAACAAACTCTAAAAGATATTCAAAGACACCAAAATCGAGAAGTGAATATTAAGAAAGCTAGAGCAAAAAATCTGATTTTTTTAGGAACACCCTAAGTTGATCTATTAAAATAGCTGTAACACTAAAACCGTTAGAGATACTACAATAGTGTTTTCGGCAAAGTTGCTTGATATAAGTTTTCCTACAATTTTGCCGAAGAATGCAGTCCTCTATCTCAACACATACGGAAAATAATTTTTGGATCACCCTAATAATTAGAACCACCCTATATGCTATTAGCTTCAAAATATGGCTTATCTTTCACTGATCATCTGTTCCGAAGACATCATAGCTCTAAAGTATAAGGCTAAGCCACAAACGTTTTTGTCCCCCTAAATTGTGGATCCGGACCACTGTGCAATGAGTTTGTTTTACAAGCCAACAAAACGAGTGGTAAGCCCACTGCGTTCAATCACTGAAAATATTCCTGGTTTCTATGTGTCGGTTTTTCTTGTTATGCTTTGTGCGACGATTCGGTCAACTCAAGCGGTTAAAATTTTGTGCGCCTTTTTGCCTTTATCATATAGAAAGGCTATACAATCACTGTGAAAACCGGCTTTTGAATCGAGGCCCGGAGGGCCGAATTCCTTATACCATTCGACTCAGCTCGACGAACTGAACAAATGTCTGTGTGTGTATTTGTATGTATGTGTGTATGTATGTATGTGTGTATGTGACAAATAATGTCACTCGATTTTCTTAGAGATGGCTGAACCTACTTTCACAAACCCAGATTCGAATGAAAAGACTTACGGTATCATCCCGATCCGACTTCCGGTTCCGGAATTACAGGGTGATATGCACCAAAAAAATTAAAACAATTGTTACTCACTTTTCTCAGAGATGACGTGACCGATTTTCACAAACTTAGATTTAAATGAAAGGTCATATGGTCCCATAGATTGCTGTTGAATTTTATTCCGATCCGACTTCCGGTTCCGGAATTACAAGGCAATATGTGCAAATCTATGAGAAAATTTTCTCGGAAATTTCTTAATCGATTTTTACAAACTGAGATTCAAATGAAAGGTCCTGAAATTCTTTAAAAAGTCCCCGAAAAGTTGATCTAGATCCGACTTCCGATTCCGGAATTACAGTGCGATTAGTAAAAATTTTTAGTTCCATGTGTATATTTTCACAAGCGAGGGTGAAATGAGGTGCACATGTTTATAAAATATGCTGGTAAATTCGTCTAGTTGGCAGACCTTGTTAGTTGGTGAATATGTAAATCTACTTTGGGACTAGAAGTGCCCGGTTTCTGCTTCCAAACGCACCGATAATAGTGAAGAAAAGCTCCAAAATCGGAATTCACTTCAATTTCTCCGCAACGGTTGAACCGATTTTCACAAATCATGACTCAAATTGATGCTCTCAGTGTCTTAAAAGACACTGATAATTTTCATCTAGATCCGACTTCCGGTTCCGAAATTATAGGGCAATGAGTATCAAAATTTTCAAACTGTCATACAAAATGATGCAAAATCGGTACGCATCGCTACGTGCTGGTACAGAAGAAGAAGAAAACGCACCTGCCTAACACACAGTATGCTTTGTTAAATTTTGTATAGCGTGCAATGTTGCCACATTTAAATCTATATAAATTTGACATAGCTGTTTACGAATCGAAAAGGTGATGGTAGTTTTTACCAAAGAAAGTTTTTGATTTTATTCAGGTTTGTAAAAAAATCTTGACAGAATCTTCTAGTGATGTTTTTGAAAACAAAATAATATGAAAAAGGCATCATTACACCACTAGGTGGATTTAAAAAGGTTTTTGAGATTTCACCTTAAGACCATATTTGAGTTTTTCAGAAAGTATGCATGATCTTCAAAAAGTATCGATTCTATTCAAATTAGATTAATTCCTTCATTGTCCCCATCCATGTTAAGCACACTTGCTACACACTCTTATAATCATATGTAAGTTATGCAAAATGTAGCTATGATCTTCAAAATTAACGATTCAAAATGAGTCAAATGAGATCAATTTTGTCTTGACCTCCCCGCCTTGTTAAATATACTTGCAACGCTTCCTTCCCTATAAAATATCCTTATAACCATCTCTGAAGAGTAAGAAGTACCTGTGCTAAGTTTGGTGACAATCCGTTCAGTAGTTTCGGAGTTATGTAATTACAAACATTACAACCCCCTTTTAGAGGCTCTTAGTACATCCCCCGAAATACTCTATAATCATATCAATTTTGTGCAAAAAGTATCTATGGTCCTAAAACAATATCGATTTTCGTAAAATTAGATAAATTTACTCACGATTCCCCTGTTAAGGACGCTTGTTACGCTCCCTCCCTCCTAAAAATATCCTCATGACCAGTTTGGTGGCAATACGCTCAGTAGTTTCGGAGTTATACCGTTACATACATTATTCCTTTTGAAAGGCATTTTCTACATCCACCCCCCATATAATCATATCGAAGGTATGCCAAATATTTCTATGGTCTTCAAAAAGTATCGATTTTCGTCAAGTTATATGATTTTTTTTCATGACCAAGGAGGGAGCGTAGCAAGTGTCATTAACAAGGACACTAGCTACGCTCCCTCCCTTGTAATATACGCTTATGGCCATCTCTGAAACTAGAAGTATTTGTGTCAAGGTTGGTGGAAATCCGCTCAGTAGTTCCGGAGTTATGTTGTTAGAAATATACAAACTTACATCCTTTTTGCCTTTCTCATATAGAAAGGCTAAGCAAACACTGTCACACGATTTTCTCAGAGATAGCTGAACCGATTTTCTTAGATTCAAAAGACAAATCTTATGGTCCCATAGATTTGGTTCTATTTTTCAGGTGAAAAATACGTAAATTTAAAAACTTTTTTTCAATTTGTACCTACTTGTTAGAGTTATTACAAAATCACGATAGCGATGCTTTTCTATAAAAGTACTCTTATTGCTTTTCTCATATAGAAAATTTATACAATCACTTGAAAAATTGACTCGTGAAAATTGGCCCGTAGGGCTAAGTGTTCTATATCATTTTTTTAATACGTTTATTAGGTCTCAATCGGAATTCAAGATAAAATTATTATATCGGGATACTAAAATGAAAACTTAATGCATTCATATCTACTGCGCCGTTGCATTCTTCAATAAAGTTGATGTAGCTTAACAAGGTTTTTAAGATTTGCGTTCGCGTAGTTTTTGCGATCTACTCTGGAATATGTGCCGGCTACCAACTAGTGCCGAAAGTTTTTGCTGTAGAAGATTGTAAGCTTCCCTTACTCTCAAGCAGTCAAAGAATTTGCGTTCGATGGTTTCAGTCTGTTCTGTACAATGCAAACATTGCTCACCGTCGGTTTGTCGCATGACGTTCATTATTCGTCTGTGTGGAATTTTTTGGTTGACCCACATGTACAGTGCACTGCGCTGAGTTGATAGAATTTTTATTGTGGGTTCAGTGCATATCCAGCAGACCCTGTCAGCTTGGAGCGAAAATAATCTTCAGTTCAGCAACGCCATCGCATGGTGTCACATTAAACATATCTCGATGAACATTAGAAAAGGTCCCAAGTGCAAATGACAGTTTCTCTTGGTTTACTTTCTCTTTTAATTATTACGGCAAATTCCAGTAATTTCCAACAAATTCTACAGGGCATATCGAAAGTTGATGGTTTTTGCTATTATCCTATGTAAAGTGTTAGTTGGAAAGATTGCAGATTGGACCGTAATACTCGAAAGAGAAAGTAAACAAAGAGAAACTGTCATTTGCACTTAGGACCTTATTTCGTGTTTGTCTTCATATCATGTCAATTGTATGGGTGCGCAGTGCTGCTATTTTGGCGCGCACGAATTTGACATTTCTCTCCCTACTTCTGTGTACGAAATTCGATGCGAACTCGCCTGAGGGTGCCATGTTCGCAAAAAAATGTTGTTGCCAATGATTTGTTCGGGAAATGTGAGAGCTGGATATCTTGTTAATATGATGTCTTTGATATCCAGTCAACTACCGAAGGGTTATCCGTCACACCAACATCGATGGCAGTTGTCTTCGCTTCATTCAAGCGAGTCCCAGCCACTCGTTCAAATTGCCTAAAAAGCACACGCATCTCATCCAGTTGGTCCGCACCGGTAACAATGGTACTGATGTCGTCCGCATAAGCAACTGTTCCACATACCTGCTCCAGCTGTTGCCAGAGGGTACAAATAAAGAACAAAGAGATGCATCGAAAGGGGGTCTCCTTGGCGGACTAACCGCTGAATAGGGAAGGGTGCTGAGAGGTGTCCGTTTATCAATAAACGCGACGAAGAGGCTTCTGATATGCGAGAAAGCAAATGTATAAGCCCCGCGTTGAAGCCTAAAGAGCACATAGTTTTGTATAGAAAACTTTTATCCACCCGATCAAAGGCTTGATCAATATCGAAACACACCAGTTTGCCTTTCATTTTGTTTGCTTTTAGCAGAGCTATCCGATCTTTTATAGCCAACGTAGCTTGAAAGATGTTTGTGCTATGTTTGTACATTTTTGCGATTTCGTTAAAATGTTGCATAACATTTTCTATTCTCAGTTTTAGAATCCGTGCGAGAATTTTGTAGTCAAAATTGACCAAACTAATAGGCCTTTACGATCAAGCGGTGTTGCCCACACCTCGTTTTTTAACCAACACAATTACATCATCAACGAACTGCGTAGGAAAATTAGATCTGATCGCTTCGTTCATTCAGGTTAAACTCTCGGTGGATTACATCGAAACTGCCCAAATTACATTCCTTAGGCAGCCCGTCAGACCCGGATGATTTTTTAATATACTACTACGGATAACGGACAGTATTTCGCTTGTGGTGATTTCGTTCATACAGGACTCATTAATGGAATAACTCATTGGCACTGAAAGGGATCCCCTTCTACTTCCTCCACATACTTACGTGCGTAAAGATCGGTGAAGTATTGTACCATATGATCCTGGATAGTAGTGGAGTCTTCGATGACTTCGTTTCTTTCGTTCTTCAGGCGCTCGATCATGGTTCTTCTCCGCACTCGCTCACCCAGCTGGTAGGTAGAAAGGGGTTCGTTTGCTACGAATGTCTCGTTGATCCGAATAAACATCTCCGATAACCGTCGCTGGTGAGAGAGCATCTCTGCTTTTATCCGGTTGATCGTGGTTAGCATGCCCGGATTGTTTTGATATCCGTCATACGCTTGTCGAAGGCGAGCTTTGACTTCCAGCGATAGAAAGGTTTTATTTTGGGTTTTGCGCACATCAACCACCAGTGCATCCAAGTACGGTAGTAACGGCGTTGAAGAGTCCAATATTGCCACCGAATTTTAAACTCGTCAATATTCTCGGTAGTCAAAAGGTGTGGGCGAAGCGACCATGCGGTACCATGAGATCGGTCGGTGAAAGGAAGGCAACTTCTTGCGGTGACAGCTTTGTGATCGGAGAAGCAGCAAACGTGAGTGGCGGTGGCTCTCAGATGATTTCGAAAACCAGCGCTTACATACAGACGATCGAGCCTAGACGAGGAGTTGTGCGTGATGTAGGTGTACTCGATGTCACGTGGTCGAAGCTGGATCCACACGTCATGCAGATGTAGTTGTTGGATGGCTGATTGTAACGATCGGTTAGCGTTCGTTCGTGTAGCATCGCATATTCTCAACACGCAGTTGAAATCGCCACCGACGATGGTGTGTTCTGTCCGATGACGGAGGTAGTAAGCGACAGTTGTGTTGAAGGAACGCTCGCGTTGCGCTCGAACAACAGTACCGGATGGAGCATATATATTACACAGTGTAACATTATTTACACGCAGTGCGATCAATCTCCCATCCAGGCTCCTTTCTACATGAGAGAATTTCATGTGTTATTTTAGAGCAATAGCAGTACCTCTCTTCGCATGGTCCACATTGCAAACCACGTTGTAGCCTGGTAATGTTAGTGTTTCGTTTTTAACTTCTTGTACGAAGACAATATCGAGATCCATCGATCGGACGAAAGTGTGGAGAGCGCTCAGTTTTGTTTCGTTGGTTATCGTGTTTATATTGAAGGTTCCAATGTTAACGCTGACGAAGTCCATCAACATTTCATTTCACTATCCGATATGTCGTGTGCAGACTCGCCTTTGCTGTGCTTCAATTTTTTTGTTCGGCTGTAGCGGTGGTTTTTTCATCCGTGTTGTCTTCTTCGGCTGGGCCGACATTTTCGTGATGTTCGCGTATGAGAGGTCCGCAGTGAGCTTCTGCACTAGTAGCTTATTGTTTTGCACACACGGGATGCCAATGTGTACAAATTCGTGGCAATGTAAGCAAGTGTGCCGCTACCCCTTGTAACCTACCGTTGTATCTTCCCCCTGGATGCGAGTGAGGGGATATTCTTCTTCACCACCATCCGTGCGATACGCACACCAATCTTTACTCCTTCAAAAACACCGTAAAGATTATCCCAAAAGAGTTCACGAACTTTTAGCACTTCACCGTAGTCAGCGAAAAAAGACGCGATTTGATTGTTAGTGACGTCTTCGGGAAGATCGAATATTTGTACATCAACCGCTCCGTCCACCGTCGTTATTCGTAACTTGTAGGACTTCCCGTCGACGTTGAACTCGTGCTTGTTGTCGTGTTGCTCAACAATCTTCTCGGCTAGCTCGAGGTTACTGACCTTCATGAAGGTGCACCCAAGCCGTCTGTTTCGCGGGTTAAACCAAGCTCCTTTTCGACGAATTTATGGATCACTTCGTGCGAAAAGTGTTTCGGAAAGCTCGAATAATCGATCCGAAACGTGTTTTCACGCATCCCGGCGTTTACGTCGCGGATTTCGCGAGCACTGTACTTTAATTTGAAGGATCTGATTGTCAAATAGGGGTAGATGGGGTAAAAGGCTCCCCCTAAGGAAATGTAGCTATATCTTAACTATAGAGAATAACACGGAAGAGTTTTATGCATGACTATCTTCCGTAATCATTATTTCTCAGAATTACGTACAAATACTCGCTTAGTACATTGAAAAATACATGAATATCTTTTTTCTGAAATATATGCGGGGCATGATGCCCTATCGTGGAAAACATGAAAAATGTACATTCAAAATTACGCGAAGTGACGATTATATGAACATAAAGGCAGGATGATCTTAAACAACGGGTAAACATCCATCAAAACAACGGATTGAAGTTCATGACAACCACGGGGCAATATGCACCCTCATAAAGCTCCTTTTTCTTATTTGAAGAAAGCTTTAGACTTTTCGTTGACGAAATATTTGCCAGGTGGAAGATTGTTCACTATTATTCATAAAATTGATAACTTATGGATAATTTTTGTAAGCGACTACTTGAGCATTTTGCCTCACACAATTCGTAAAATTTTGCCCCCAAAAATATGAGACGATAAATTTGACGATTTTTCTATAAATTTGCAAATACATCGTCTGTATTAGAACTAATTTTAGAAACCCGAATCATTGGCAAAAAAGTTTACTGGTTACATAATTAAAATCGTCTTCCTCACGTTAGAAAATTACTATGGAATGAACATCAAAAATTACTTATAACAGAGGCATAATTGGTTTTTTATAATTTTTTGAGATATGATTGAACCATCGCTACCGAAGTTTTATAGTAATCTTTTGTTATGGAGGTCTTTCAGTTTCATTCAAATTTCAGTGAAAAAATTGGTAACTTTTGAGAAAAGCAAAAGGTGCATTATGCCTCGAGGGTGCGTTTTACCCCATCTTCCCCTAAACGTAGTGAATAGATTGTGCGACTCCTGAGAAAACATCGACTGTTTGGCTCGGAAGTTGAACGCTAACTATATCATTCGACACAGTTCATCGAGCTGAGCAATGTCAGTGTGTGTGTGTATGTGTGAGTGTGTGACAAATAATGTCACTCATAAAATAAAAAATCTCTTAGAGTCCCATAGGTTGCAAATAAATTTCATCAGGCTTTCTTAGGGTAAAGTTTGTTTAAAATTATACACCGTCGTTTAGAGCGACGATGCAAAAAAGGGGAAAATTCCTGTAGGTTTGGCTCCAAACTGATTTAACTTCCAGGCTATATTAGTTACTTACAAAACGAATCGACCTGGGCAATACTTATTCCAAGTTCCCGGTTACAGAAGTACCGGAAATAGTGGTCAAAACCCCTAAAACGAGACTCACTCAATTTTCTCAGAGATGATTTAATTCGTGTTTAATCGTTTAGTGCGACGATGCAAAATAAAGAAAAATTCTTATCAACTTGACATAACTGTTTACAAAATGGAAAGATTATGTTAGTTTATACCCAAAAAAAGTTTCTATTATATTCAAAATTGAAAAAAAAATTCTTGACAGAATTTTCAAATGATATTTTTGAAAATATGAGTAATATGAGAAAGGCATCATCATACCTCTAGGTGGATTAAAAATGGTTATATATACAGGGTCCACAATCTAAATTTTTTTTTTTTTTGAACTAGCGGTTATTTCGACATTGGTAACCTTAATATCATTTCTGATTTGACAGAAACTTAGTTTTATCCTTACGCTGAACGAAAATGGTTGTGTATACGCTTGAGGAACGCGTGAAAATAGTGCAGTTTTACTTTGAAAATCATGGTAATGTTGCGGAATGTGCACGCCAAAAAATCTTCTTCTCGAATGAGCACATTTTCATCTCGGCGATTATGTTAATAAGCAAAATTGTCGCATCTGGGAAACGGAAAACCCGCACGTTATCATGGAGAAGCCGATGCATCCTCAGATAGTGACGGTTCGGTGCGGATTTTGTTCTGGCGGCATCATTGGGCAATTTTTCTTCGAAAATGAGGCAGGAGCCGCCGCCACGATCAATGGCGAGCGCTACCGCGTCATGATTAGCGATTGGTTCTTCCCGTTACTTGAAGAGGACAACTTGGACACCATTCGGTTACAACAAAACGGCGCTCCGTGCCACACAGTCAACGCTACGATCGATTTTCTGCGCACAGTCTTCGAAGATCGAATTATCAGTCGAAATTCGGATGTCGTTTGGCCGCAGCTGTGATTTGACGCCGTTAGACTATTATCTTTGGAAGGCTGTCAAAGATAAGTGTTATGTTGCCAGAGACAATTCAAGCCTTGAAGGACAACAGTCGTGCTTAAAAAAAAGTTACATGGCCGACCGTATATATATATATATATATATATATATATATATATATATATATATATATATATATATATATATATATATATATATATATATATATATATATATATATATATATATATATATATATATATATATATATATATATATAATATTATACATACTTCATTGTTTTCTTTGCAGGACTTCGTAGGACCAAACCAAGTCAAATGGGACATACATCATGGGCTTCTAATGGTAATTATTATAACAGTCCATCATTAATAAGCACTGCAAATGTTATATATTCATAGATGGAAGAGAGGCACCGGAATTTCTGAAGACAATAAATGAACTAATCGAAGAACAAGCCCGTCGTCGGTTTTTGGAACATCTTCAACGATTCCAGTTAAATAGAAACATCTTGCAAAGAGCTGAATTGGAAGAAAACGCTCGACCTGCTTTCTCCTATCAACTTCCACTTAAAGATGATATTGATTTAAATAAACCTGTCGAATTCGCAGTTGATCCGAGTGATCCTCGATTTTACGATAGGATGTTGAATGTCGTCTCTGAAAACCATGATGGGACCAATCTTCAAATCGAAAAGATTACTGATAAAGAAACAATTTCTGAATCTCAGGCCAATCTTCCACCATCACCTCAGGTCATTAAACCTAAACATCCAATTTATTCTGTCAACAAATATCAAAATGTGGAAAACAAACTAAGACAAACAGAACAGCGCGTAGATGAAAATTTATTACCACAGCGTGTCAATGGAGTTATTCAGCGACCAGTTGAAATGGACGGAGCTGTTGCAATGTATATTGTTGCTCTTATAGGTGGAATCAGTGCTGCTGTTACAGTAGGGCTGATTTCAGTCGGTATTGGATGGTACACGTAAGTATGATTCGTTAATAACTTTCATATCATTGCAGGCCATTTAACCAAAATCGAAAAATCTCAAATCAATTCCACTTATCAGTCAATTTTGTATGCATCGTTGCCTTTTTTTAAATATTTTTGAGAATTTAATCTCGCCTCTAGGTTCTAATAAAATATTCTTCACATAATGTTTCGACTGATTTTTAAATCAAACTCTAGTTTTTTCCAATTACCTATACTTCCTGTACGAGGCTTTGCTTGCTTCATATAATTGTTGGTGTGAGAATACTGGATTTGTTAAGCAAATGCTTACTTTATCTAGAGTTCTACCCTAGACGTTATTTGTTGTTATTGCGAACACAATCCTCGCCGGGAATTGTTTTCTACACAGTTTGAATGGCATAGTTGAATTGGATGGCGTTAATGTTATTCGAGAAATTATAACTAATTCATTAGATGATGATGATAATGGTCTCACCTTATATCTCTACAAATGTGTGAACAGAACGAGTTATCTAAATGATAATTAATATGTTAGCACATATCTTAACCAGTAAACAAAAAGCGGGTGGATAATGTCAGAGACATAACCGGATGACGTGAATACGAATAAAATACATCGTTCAGTTTCTTTGACGTTGCAGATTCTGAATTCTTTAACTGGAATTCAAGAACCAAGAACTTTTGATCCGAATGCTGGAATTGAATCCTGAAACTCAATTTCGATGCTAGATTCGGGAACTGAGTTCTGAACTTAAACTCGGTAACTGAATTCTGAACAGTTAAACTCTGGACCTGGATTCTGATACGCAGCTGAATTTTAGTTACAGAACTCCGATCCAGGATTTCGTTTTCAAATTCGAATCCAGAATTCAGCTCAGAAGATCCAGAATTTAGTTCAAAGATCTTCCAAATCTAGTTCCTAAGTTTAGTTACCTTTCTAGAATTGTAGAACTGAACTTTGGAACCGAAATTCTAGTAGAATAATTTTTTAACACCATTACATAGTAGAAATAAATGGATTTCGATCTGAAGATCCAGAATTTCTGGTTCAGAATTCTGAACCTGAATTCTGAAACTATATTCTAAATCTGAATTCCGATAAGGAATTTCTGAACTGAATTCGGAGCTGAACCACTATTTCTGTTCCAGAATTCAGTTTCAAAATTCAGATCCAAAGTCCAGGTTTCGAATCAATCCTTATCTCAGATCCAAAATTCGGTTCCAAAATCCCGGCTTAGAATCAAATTCTGAAATTCTGGACGAGAAACCAAATTTTAGATCTGGGTTTTGGGAATGAAAAAAAATATCAGGTAAAATATCTAATCTGGATCGAACGAGTCAACTACTTAGGCAAGAATGAATGAAGTATCATTTTTTGCGTTTAATGTAATAATTTATTTTAAATTTTTCGTAGTTTTAAAATAGTTTACAAATTAAGTGATACAGTGTTTCTTTTCATCTTTGTTCCAATTTGTGACCTTCATTCTGTTTCTTTGTATTTTGCATATGCTGTAATAATTTTGCTAAAGAGCAAGTGTTGATTCTGCAAATTTCCTTAAACTACTTAAAAACTAACCTAATCCTAGAAATATTTACGTAAAAAGTGAATTAATTATTTCGTATTCCGAATGGATACAGCCCTGTCTAAATTTATAACATGATTCAGTTATTGTTTGATGAATGAAGTATCAATTAGAAGGGTTGATTTTGTACAATGTTCCCCATTTTGCCCCAATGCAAACGACTAGCAGTAGGATGACGCAATCGCTCCTGTTTGAAACGAAACTGGCTCTGCGAACGTCCCGCAATTGTTTCAAAGATGAACTGATACTTGATACCAAACATTTTAGAAAACTTTAATTTTGAATTATTTGTGATGATGTCATACAACTGAATATGTTATCATAAATTGCTGATCATATTTACGATGACATGTATCAAAAATTATGTTGATACGTTAGATGCAACAGGAGATATTCACGATTAAAAACTTATCACTCTCTCAAAGGGTAAATTTTGAAAAGGCGCCCCATAGTAAAGTAAGTCATATTCACGACAAAAACTACAAGGATCAGCCCCATGTTCGAGCCATTGATGTGGAACAAGGCAACCAAAATTTCTAATGATTTACAATCGAACAGTTCAATCAATCGTCACACTTTTGAATTCGCAAATACATGAGAGTCTGCTTAGATTGAACTTTATTAGGAACCAAAACCGAACACGCGAACTCAGAGTATAGACTTTATTTGTCGTGATTTGTATTTGTTTTGTAGCCGACCAATAGCCCAAATGTATGCAATTATATGTTTGTACACGATACGGATATCGATATTTAAGCTTGCGATACGGATATCGATATTTAAGCTTCTCTTCGCCAAACTTGTGTTCGAGTTTTGTATGCAAGCAGTTATTTTTATAGCGTTACTCTACCATTACAACCATTCTGCGATTTCGGTTGAAGCGAGTTTCTTATTATCAATCGAGTTCATCTTATATAAATTGGAAATTAATCTTATGCACTCCAAATTTACCCTGGGGTAGTTGTCAATTTCTCAGGCGAAACGACATAACATGGAATTTCATCCGAAGTTGCATGACACAAGATCAGAACATACCAATTAAAGCTTCAAATCGTTTTATGGCACTTTTTGTCTTGCTGTCTAGCAACAACCTACCTCTAGCATGCTACTCATTGGACTGAAACATCAGCTATAATTTTGCTTATATTTATACATTCGCGTGCTTCCAGCAGCTGCGCTTTAGCATCAATTGACCAATCAGAGCAATGCTTTCTCTTTGATATATCGCTTACTCCTTCAAAACCGTCGACTATGGCAGAGAAATCCAGTATGCCGGTGATTTTTTGCAGACAAATAGGACACTGCTAGCTATTAATCAACATTTCAATGATACACAATTAAAAATATATGCCTATGAACATTCAAATCAATACGTAGACATATTTCCAATCAAATGGTGACATAATATTAATAATTTATATAAAATTGACTGAGCTGTAATTGTTCAAAACCTGACCACATTTCTACGTGTATTTTTCTAGAGTTTCTAGTTTGCACGCCTATATAGAAAACAAAAATGTGTTCCACATTTAAAAAAACGAATAATCCTAATAATCTAGCAGGTTTAGATTCTAGTTCAGAAGAACGACTGACAATAAAATAACATTCAAATATTTCGGATCTACTATCCAGGGTTAATCAAAAAAATATACAACCCGGGAAGATCCTTGATCACATCAGGAATCGAACCCGATATCTTTACCAGTATCAGAAAATTCACCTGGCCCTCCCCGCCGGAGCAGTTCATCGCTACACACAGCTGCGATGTAGTAACGAGACTGTGGATGAGCAGAACCAAGCCAAATTCCATCAACAAACTTAACACACTGAATTGTAAGGCTCTTCGGCCAGTCCTGTTCGCTTTCCAAATAGTCTCTACCTGCACGAGGCTCAGACGTTTATAGACTGCTCATTATTTTTAACTCTCAAACAAAATAAAAATCCATCATCATCATACCGAACACAGTAACTTTATACGTCTAACAAAAATATATAAGCAAAAAGAAAATACAATCTTCGTAATGCGTAAAAAGAATAAAAAATCAAAATAATTTGAACTAAATAACTAAATATATGCTTACAAAATGGACTTTATGTGTGAAATACATAACTTTTTGAACTCCACCAATGTCATTGGGCATCGAATTGAAAAAAAAAAACTTTTAGAGCCATTAGAACGGCTGATATTGTGCAATGCTCTCCACCGTTGTTTTTTTCCCACTGCTAATGACTGGCAGCTGTGACGTAATCGCTCTTGTCGAAAGCGTGCAGACGACACAAAACACATCTGCTCGCAGTGGCGATTGAATCCAAACTGATTGAATTTTTGTTAAGAGATTTCCTTTTATGTGATTTCGTTTGTAGCTTTTTCACTAATGGGCGGTCCTAACGGCTATAAAAATAGCCGCATACAGAATTTTATTGTCGATTATTTCATTTCGGATTTGCATAAATTATTGAAAGAAATTATCAATATGCTGTAGGGATTCGGTTCTAGCATTCACAAGGACCAAATTGAGGAACTCAATTTGCTCCGTCGCTGCTGGTTGATGATTCCACTCCCACGACGTCTGCTTCCATCGAACGCACGAAAAGAAATGATCGATTTTCGACCACGGTTCCCCTTTTATACGCATTCAGTTGAAGATATGTGCCTGACTACCTCAAAATCGTCGTCCTTGCGCGAAAAACCCAAGCGAAAGTAAGGTGTTTTTCGCGTTGTTTTCAAATTTTAAGAAAACTTAATTTTTGAGTTGTTTGTGGTTATCGCACACTGTTCAAAATATTATCCTGAATTCCTGATCATATTTTTGATGAAATGGTGAAATAATTATGTTGCTACCATTAATACAAGTCGAGATATTCACGATTAAGTTCTGCCCATTCTTCCATATGGCTAATTTTGAAAAGGCGCCCCATAGTAAAGTAAGTCGTATTCACGACAAAAGAATTCCCTTGTACAATATTGAGTTTAGCGGTCTGGCTAACAAAAATCTTGGTGTTCTAGCAGTAGATGCGTTTCTAGTATTGTACCTATGCAAATCAGTTCCGCTTTCAATTCTATCACACAAATATCAAGACAGCATGCCATTCAAGATTTTGAAAGTGAATACTATGGTTAAGTAGTAAATTCTCAGTTTCACTGAAAGCTCCAGATGATCAGACCACTCAATTGCCGAAGTTGTTCTATGCGAATTCGACCCAATGTGAACGAGCCGTAGAAGCCGTATTTGCCGGTATCGAAGGTATTTCTTCCCGTTCTTCTAGAACGGCACCAAAAAACACTGGAGAGGCCTTTCACGTTAGGTTGTCACTATGCTTTTCACCTTCTTCACCGAAGGCTAGGATAAGTTCTTGATTGCACCAATCCTTTAGTAAATGCAATTCTATTTGCTTGCCTGACTTAATCACCAATTCACGATTTATGCAATGGACTTCGGGATCATACCGTGATTGAAACGCATTGTTCGCACTTGATCTTGAATAAGCCACATGTATTGAAAACGACTTAATTGTTTCTTAAACGGTGTGTGCGAACACTTCAAAGGTATATTTGCTACTGGTTCTATTGTGATACAATACAATTTCGGTACTATCGCTTTAAATCAATTTTTCTTTTTCTATCACTTCACCTATCAGTATTAATTCGGCAGGGTGAGTTTAGTGGTTCGATTTTAGTACTATATCATATACTGTTAAGCTTTAAATTTAATATCAGTTATTTAGGTTAGCAGTAGTTCAAGAAATATTTATAAAGAACTTATTAAGTAATGTTTAAATCTTAAGACTAGTAATGACTATTTACAATAAATTCTGTACTTGATTTCATTTAAGATCAGATTACTGATCACAATGGTTTAGTTAGTAGATCAGCTATCATCACTTCTGATGGGCAGTACACATATTGAATTTTTCCAGTTTGATGCAAATTTTTAACAAAATTATATTTAGTGTCAATATACTTTGTCCTGTTGCTAAACTTATCCGAGTTGAACATTTTCAAACAAGACTGCTTGTCCTCATTCAGCTGTACAGTTTTAACGCTCTCACCCAAATCGACTAGTAGACGCTGAATCCAAATCGCTTCTTGAGATACCTCGGACAAAGCGACAAATTCGGCCTCCGCAGTTGACAATGAAACACATGTCTGTTCACGACATGACCATGATATAGTACCACCACAGAATTTAAACAAAAAACTACTGTTAGATTTACGATCTAGTCGGCATTCTTCCCAATCG